>NW_022142408.1:0-4071 GCF_007565055.1 Rhinopithecus roxellana
CGTAAGCTTCATTGCGCTATGAAGTATCAAATTGCAGATTTCTAGAAAACTGTGTTAGCAAACTGATCACTGAAGAGAAACGTGTAACTCTGTGAGTTGCATTCACACATGGCAATGCAGTTTCTCAGAGAGCTTCTCTCCAGTTATTATGGGAGGATATTTGCTTTTTCACCATAGCCCTCAATGAGCTCCCAAATATCACTTTGCAGAATCCAGGACAACAGTGTTAGCAAACTGTTCCAAGAAGGGAAGGGTGGAACTCTGTGAGATGAAGTCACACATCAGAAAGCAATCTCTAGAAAGCTTCTCTCTAGTTATTATGTGAAGAGATGCCCTTTTTCACCATGGGCCCCTATGGGCTCCCAAGTATCACTTTAAAGATTCCACGAAAAGAGTGATAGCAAACTGCTTCCTGAGGTTTAAGTTATAAGTCTGTGAGATGAACTCACAGATCAGAAAGAAGTTTCTCAGAAAGCTTCTTTCACGTTTTGAACGGATGAAATTTCCTTTGTCAGCGTAGGCCTCAATGCGATCCAAGAAGCCCTTCTCAGTTTCCTCAAAGACAGTGTTAATGACTGCTCCACGAAACATAAGTGTAACTCTGTGAGATGAATTCACACATCACCAAGAAGTTTCTAAGAAAGCTTCTTTCTAGTTTTCCACTGAGTATATTTCCTTTGTCACCGTAAGCTTCATTGCGCTATGAAGTATCTAATTGCAGATTTCTAGAAAACTGTGTTAGCAAACTGATCACTGAAGAGAAACGTGTAACTCTGTGAGTTGCATTCACACATGGCAATGCAGTTTCTCAGAGAGCTTCTCTCCAGTTATTATGGGAGGATATTTGCTTTTTCACCATAGCCCTCAATGAGCTCCCAAATATCACTTTGCAGAATCCAGGACAACAGTGTTAGCAAACTGTTCCAAGAAGGGAAGGGTGGAACTCTGTGAGATGAAGTCACACATCAGAAAGCAATCTCTAGAAAGCTTCTCTCTAGTTATTATGTGAAGAGATGCCCTTTTTCACCATGGGCCCCTATGGGCTCCCAAGTATCACTTTAAAGATTCCACGAAAAGAGTGATAGCAAACTGCTTCCTGAGGTTTAAGTTATAAGTCTGTGAGATGAACTCACAGATCAGAAAGAAGTTTCTCAGAAAGCTTCTTTCACGTTTTGAACGGATGAAATTTCCTTTGTCAGCGTAGGCCTCAATGCGATCCAAGGAAGCCCTTCTCAGTTTCCTCAAAGACAGTGTTAATGAACTGCTCCACGAAACATAAGTGTAACTCTGTGAGATGAATTCACACATCACCAAGAAGTTTCTAAGAAAGCTTCTTTCTAGTTTTCCACTGAGTATATTTCCTTTGTCACCGTAAGCTTCATTGCCCTATGAAGTATCTAATTGCAGATTTCTAGAAAACTGTGTTAGCAAACTGATCACGGAAGAGAAACGTGTAACTCTGTGAGTTGCATTCACACATGGCAATGCAGTTTCTCAGAGAGCTTCCTCTCCAGTTATTATGGGAGGATATTTGCTTTTTCACCATAGCCCTCAATGAGCTCCCAAATATCACTTTGCAGAATCCAGGACAACAGTGTTAGCAAACTGTTCCAAGAAGGGAAGGGTGGAACTCTGTGAGATGAAGTCACACATCAGAAAGCAATCTCTAGAAAGCTTCTCTCTAGTTATTATGTGAGGAGATGCCCTTTTTCACCATGGGCCCCTATGGGCTCCCAAGTATCACTTTAAAGATTCCACGAAAAGAGTGATAGCAAACTGCTTCCTGAGGTTTAAGTTATAAGTCTGTGAGATGAACTCACAGATCAGAAAGAAGTTTCTCAGAAAGCTTCTTTCACGTTTTGAACGGATGAAATTTCCTTTGTCAGCGTAGGCCTCAATGCGATCCAAAGAAGCCCTTCTCAGTTTCCTCAAAGACAGTGTTAATGGACTGCTCCACGAAACATAAGTGTAACTCTGTGAGATGAATTCACACATCACCAAGAAGTTTCTAAGAAAGCTTCTTTCTACTTTTCCACTGAGTATATTTCCTTTGTCACCGTAAGCTTCATTGCGCTATGAAGTATCAAATTGCAGATTTCTAGAAAACTGTGTTAGCAAACTGATCACTGAAGAGAAACGTGTAACTCTGTGAGTTGCATTCACACATGGCAATGCAGTTTCTCAGAGAGCTTCTCTCCAGTTATTATGGGAGGATATTTGCTTTTTCACCATAGCCCTCAATGAGCTCCCAAATATCACTTTGCAGAATCCAGGACAACAGTGTTAGCAAACTGTTCCAAGAAGGGAAGGGTGGAACTCTGTGAGATGAAGTCACACATCAGAAAGCAATCTCTAGAAAGCTTCTCTCTAGTTATTATGTGAAGAGATGCCCTTTTTCACCATGGGCCCCTATGGGCTCCCAAGTATCACTTTAAAGATTCCACGAAAAGAGTGATAGCAAACTGCTTCCTGAGGTTTAAGTTATAAGTCTGTGAGATGAACTCACAGATCAGAAAGAAGTTTCTCAGAAAGCTTCTTTCACGTTTTGAACGGATGAAATTTCCTTTGTCAGCGTAGGCCTCAATGCGATCCAAGGAAGCCCTTCTCAGTTTCCTCAAAGACAGTGTTAATGAACTGCTCCACGAAACATAAGTGTAACTCTGTGAGATGAATTCACACATCACCAAGAAGTTTCTAAGAAAGCTTCTTTCTAGTTTTCCACTGAGTATATTTCCTTTGTCACCGTAAGCTTCATTGCCCTATGAAGTATCTAATTGCAGATTTCTAGAAAACTGTGTTAGCAAACTGATCACGGAAGAGAAACGTGTAACTCTGTGAGTTGCATTCACACATGGCAATGCAGTTTCTCAGAGAGCTTCTCTCCAGTTATTATGGGAGGATATTTGCTTTTTCACCATAGCCCTCAATGAGCTCCCAAATATCACTTTGCAGAATCCAGGACAACAGTGTTAGCAAACTGTTCCAAGAAGGGAAGGGTGGAACTCTGTGAGATGAAGTCACACATCAGAAAGCAATCTCTAGAAAGCTTCTCTCTAGTTATTATGTGAGGAGATGCCCTTTTTCACCATGGGCCCCTATGGGCTCCCAAGTATCACTTTAAAGATTCCACGAAAAGAGTGATAGCAAACTGCTTCCTGAGGTTTAAGTTATAAGTCTGTGAGATGAACTCACAGATCAGAAAGAAGTTTCTCAGAAAGCTTCTTTCACCTTTGAACGGATGAAATTTCCTTTGTCAGCGTAGGCCTCAATGCGATCCAAGAAGCCCTTCTCAGTTTCCTCAAAGACAGTGTTAATGGACTGCTCCACGAAACATAAGTGTAACTCTGTGAGATGAATTCACACATCACCAAGAAGTTTCTAAGAAAGCTTCTTTCTAGTTTTCCACTGAGTATATTTCCTTTGTCACCGTAAGCTTCATTGCGCTATGAAGTATCTAATTGCAGATTTCTAGAAAACTGTGTTAGCAAACTGATCACGGAAGAGAAACGTTGTAACTCTGTGAGTTGCATTCACACATGGCAATGCAGTTTCTCAGAGAGCTTCTCTCCAGTTATTATGGAGGATATTTGCTTTTTCACGCATAGTCCCTCAATGAGCTCCCAAATATCACTTTGCAGAATCCAGGACAACAGTGTTAGCAAACTGTTCCAAGAAGGAAGGGTGGAACTCTGTGAGATGAAGTCACACATCAGAAAGCAATCTCTAGAAGCTTCTCTCTAGTTATTATGTGAGGATATTTACTTTATCACCATGGGCCCCTAAGCTCCCAATATCTCTTTGCAGATTCCACGAAAAGAGTGTTAGCAAACTGCTTCTGAGACAGAGGTTGTAACTCTGTGAGATGAACTCACAGATCAGAAAGAAGTTTCTCTGAAAGCTTCTTTCTCATTTTATTGGAAGATGTTTCTTTTGGCCCCATTGTTTCAAAGGGATCGGGAATATCTCTTCTCAGATTCCACACAAATAGGGCTAGCCACGCCCATGAAACACAGCTGCAACTTAGTGAGTTGAATTCACACATCACATAGCGGTTTTCTCAGAAAGCTTCTT
>NW_022142409.1:0-624 GCF_007565055.1 Rhinopithecus roxellana
AGATATAGGTAAAAAATATAGACATAATTGATATAATAGATATAGATATAAAATATAGACATAATCAATATAATAGATATAGGTAAAAAATCTAGACATAATTGATATAATAGATATAGGTATAAAAATTAGACATAATATAGCAAAAAATAGAGACAGATATAATAGATATAGGTATAAAATATACATATAATAGATAGATATAGGTATAAAATATACATATAATAGATATAATAGATATAGGTATAAAATATAATAGATACAATTGTTATAGGTGTAAAATATAGATGTAATAGATATAGATATAGGTATAAAATAGAGATATAATAGATATAATACATATATATAGATATAATAGATATATATATAAAATGTAGACTATATATCAAATATAGATATAAAAGATATAGATATAAAATATAATATATATAATATAGACATAGATATAATAGATAAAGGCATAAAATATAGACATAATACAATAGATATAGTTATAAAATATAGACATAATAGATATAATAGATACAGTTATATAATATAGACATAATAGATATAGGTATAAAATATAGACATAATAGATATAATATAGTTATAAAATATAGACATAATAGACATAATACATAG
>NW_022142410.1:0-43049 GCF_007565055.1 Rhinopithecus roxellana
CCGTCGGGATGCTGGATCGGGCAGGCCCTGAGCAGCAGTGCAGGTGCTGGAAGGTGGACAAGGTCCTTCTAGTGGCAGCCGCCGGCCCGTCCAGTGTGAGGAGGGCAGCCCAGAGTGGGGGTTCACAATGGGCGGGCCATGACTTAATGGGCCTCGCCGTCATCCCCTTATCCCATGAAGCTGAGCTTTGTTTGGTTTGTGGACGTGGACGGCTGACCGCAGGGAGCTGGGGTGGACACTCGTGACCTGGGACTGTGCCCCACAGTGGACCATCACCGAGAGAGGGACAGCAGGTTCCTCTGCCCATCCTCATCACACCTGGGTGTCCCCCGAACACGTCCCGCCAGGGACCCGGAGCTTCTACCTTCTCAGGGCATATGGGAGGGGGAGGGGGAAGTCTGGACCCCACCTGGGCCCTACCCCAAGAAAGGTCTCCTGTAACGTGGCGGGACACAGGCAGTGGCATACCCAGGCGCACCTCTCAGCACACATTGGTGGGCGGGGGCGACGAGCCGTGGCCCTGACCACGACCATACACCAGGCCAAGCTAGGACGGGTGCGCAGACAGTGGGGGGCTTCAGACAGAATCGTGGAGCATATTCTCTGGCAGCTCAGACCAGGCCCCATACAGGGCACTTGTGCTCCTGAGATAGAGTCGGTTTAATGACCGGGAATTCTACACGCTGATCGACCTCTCATGGCCCTTATCTCCGCTCGATAGTGGTTTGGGCCCTCTATCCCCCACAGGGCCCTACTGGCTGGGGATCCAAGCGCGCATCCTGGCTCTGCCAGGGCCCCAGGTGCCCGCAGGCCCACGGGAATGTCGTAAGCTCTGGGTGTACACCTCCATGGACCCCAGTTGGTGAGCGTGGAACCTGGGAGTGCGGGCAGGCCGGGGGAGGCCCACGGAGGTTCAGAGGTGCCCCCTCTGACATCAATTCGAGGCCACAGGGGAGGGTCAGTTTATGGACTGGTCCCTCCCTGCAGGGACTCGGCGCCCTGGCCATGGAGACGGAAGGGAGGAGACACACCTGTGGTCACTGGTTGGGCACCCAGGGCAACCGGCTGAAGTGAGGCCGGTGCCACCCTTTCCAGCCAGCTGGCACCGTGCCCAGATACAATGTGAAGGCTGGCGCCCGGGTGGGAAGAGGAAGAGCAGATGACCCATGGCCAGCTGATCACCCCTACACCTTAGCTGATGTTCAGGGCCTACGGACAGGATACCACTGGGTCACCATGGCGCTGGACTGATTGTGGCCGTGCGGCCAGGCACCTGCTGGGCCCCTCAATCACTGCTCCTTTGAGACTAGGACTTGCCGGCTTCGTCCTCTGATCGGCCAGGGTCTTGGAGGCCCGCCAAGGGCCATGCTGCCCGGCCACATCACCTGGGGCCACCCCAACGCCCACAGACACTGCGCACAGCCCAGAGGTAGTGGGTTCCCTTCGGACGACTGGAAGGGGCAGGGACTTTGTCGGGCGCCTGGCGGCCGAGGGGATGGTCAGGATGAGAGCGGCACCTTCCAGGGCACTAGCTATGTGTGGGACACCAGTCCCAGATTGCACTGCCGAGGGGCCAGACGGCTTGGGCCTCCCTGACCTCCAAGGAGTATAGGCCCCCGGCCCAAGCCTGCTTGCTTGACCTTCTGGGTTACCAACGGGGCCTCCAGATAACCCATGTGATGGGGCTTTAGGGATGGGGACTCCCAGTGGGCTCAGGGAAGCTTGGCCTGGTGTCCCCCCAGCCTTTGTGAGGCCACTGGTGGAGCCTCGTGCGCCGCCAGGTCTGGGAGCGTGGGATCGCTCAGAAGGGGACTCTGCAGGCTGCTTACCAATGCTGACCGGGGCCCCCGCCCCGCTTGGCAGGCACTTGGGGTCCACGATGCTGCAGAAGGGCGGGAAGCACCGAAGGTGCTCGCCTAGCAGTGCCACCAGGGTGGGCTGGCCTGGGCGCTGGGCAAGCGTGGACGTGCATGCTGCGTCGTTAGGGGTCTGGCCCAGCGAGGGATGGAGGTTTGTTGGAGTGCGGGTGGGGTGCCCCTACCCCCTTCCCCTGAGGGTGCATGGACCCGCTGAGGCTGCCCTGTGCCCTGCACCCACGAAGGTGGTGGTTTGAGGCAGTGGCCGCAGGCGTGGCACACCCCTACGCAGGCTTGGAGTGACCGCTCCTCCAGGATATTGGCCCTGCCACTCGGCCAGGGTGGGAGCCCCTGCTGTGGCATGCAAGGCACTGCTTCTGGCGGCAGACCTGCTAGCACCTCTCCCTTCGTGGTAGGTGGGCCTAGGGCGTTGGGCGGCAGCACACTACTCACCCCACACCATTGTGTCTTGGCAGGTTCCAGTGTTGGATTTGAGTCTGGCCTTGTGTGGCTGGACCACCTGCCTGGCCCAGGCCGCGGGGATACGGCTGTGGACTGGGGCTGGGGGATTCGCCAACACCTCTCGGTACCCCCAGCCCCCTGGGACGCCACACCCTGGGCCACGAGTGGTCCAGGACTGTGCCCACTTGAGAGACGCGAGGTGGGGAGGCGATCACAGAGGAGGCCATGCCCACACACAGCCACACCTGGCGTCTGTCTGCCCACGAGTACTACACCCCATCAGAGGATGGCCTGCCGTCCAACCAAGCCTCGTGCGAGGGCCCTGATCACGGGCTGGCACTCTGCCCAGTCCACTGCTGGGCGTCAACCTCTCTTGTTCCCAGGCCCACTATTGGCTTTCTTTGACCCTGAGAGTGCCGTGTGTGGCGCCCGGTGCGGGCCGGGAAGACCGCAGCTGGCTGCGGACAGCGAAGCTTGCCGCCACCCCAGTCTCCTGTCTGCTCGCCTTATGGGTCCACATGGGGCTTTCCTGAGCAATTCCTGTGAGTCCGGCGGTGCCAATGGGATGGCAACCGGGCAATGGGAGTGAGGGAAGCACGGGGTCCGGAGCAAAAAGTGGGGATCCGGTGGCCTCACATCCGACGGCCCCTGGTTTAGTGTGCAGGAGTCCGGGAACCCCAGACTGCTAAGTACACGCCACCTGGTCCCTGCTCTCAGAACACACGGGGGATGTGAGGGTGATGCTAAGCAGTGCCCAGGGCCAGCTGGCCCCGTGTGGGACACAGATTTGCGGGCACCAGGCCGCAGCACCAGTGAGGAAGGCCAGCGTGGGATGGTGGCCAGTCCAGCAACGGAGTTTCCAGGTGAGGCCGGCTGTTCCCGGGCCAGGACGCCGGCCGATTCCTCCACCCAGGCCACACAGACTCCTTTCCCTCCCATGCAGGTTTGTTTGAGCCACGTGTCTGGGCCGCCTGGCTGGCCCCAGCCAGCCGACTGGGGACCACTTTGCCCTGGTGACGTTGGAGTATCTGGTTCTGGCCGTGGCACGCCGTTGCTCACGCAGCCTGCCCCCATGCCCGAGGTGAGCCCTGTGCTGCCTGCCAATAGTGAGGCGTCTCCCGCTTAAACTAGGAAGGGTAATCCGGGGGCCAGCCCACTGGCTCTAGTGGTTTTTGGGCAAGGCCTACCAGGTGTGGCCCCAGGCGTCCTGTGAGTGCATGATTGCACCCAGACAGGGACCAGAGAGCTGCGCAGCACTTCAACCTGTGCCCTCCTCTACTCTGCTGCCCCGCTTGCAACACCTGGGGCCACTTTTGCTCCGGGCTGGGCATGTCCTGCACCCTGTACATGGGGTGCACCTCTGGGGGCATGCCCTGCCTTGGCGGTGGCCTCTGTGATCCCTATGCACACCAGAGGGCAAGGTCCATCCTGGAGGAGCTGCCAGCCGGGGTAAGGTGCAGACCACTGACTGCTCCACTTGAGTTAGGGAAAGGATCTCACTGGGGCCACGGCCCACCAGTCTGCAGGACAGCAGCTGCCTGGCCTGGACAGGCCCCATCCTTTGGTGGCAGACCAGATACTCTTGCTTTGAAACATGGAGGTGAACCCCAGAGCCAGCAGAGGCTGAGGGGAGCCAGGGATTGCCCAGGCTTCCTCCTCAGCCCAGGATGTAAGGGGTTACACCAGACACGCCCGAACTGGGTCGGCTGCTATGGCGCGGGCTCACTGTCCCTATGGCAGCAGGGGACACAGCCGTAACCCGTGTCTGTGCACATGTGGTTGGCAGTGGACCTCCTATTGTATGCTCTGGTTGGCTGGGACTTGGGGGACAGCGCTGGCTGAAGACGCTGGGAGCTGCCCTTTCACCAGGCAACACAGAGGTCCACAGCCCCCGCTGCGCCACATCCTTTTTTCAAGCGCGGTAGGAGCCCCGGGGATGGGGGCAGGACGCCTCTGTGCTCAGCTTGTGACCCTGGAGGATAGGGCACTGGCAGGACACATCACCAGGGAGGGCTCTCGGCCCACATGTTGCAAGCACCAATTCCTTGCCTCAGCCCTGCCTCTCCCAGCCACACACTGTCAAAGCTCCTCCTCTTCGGCCGGGCCAGGGGGCTACCACCTGTCAATCCAAGCACTTTGAGGAGAATCGAGGCAGTGGTGGGATCACCTTCGATAGAGGTCAGGAATCTGAGACCAGCCTGGCAAACATGGGTGAAACCTCTTCTCAAGCTAAAAATACAAAATATCTAGCTGGGGGTTGGTGGCAGGTGTCTGTAATCCCAGCTACTTGGGAGGGAAGGGGTGCAGATCAGGTGAGACGAGAGCAGTGCCACTGCACTCCTACACCTGGGTGACAGAGGAAAAACTCGTCTCGGAAAGAAAAGAACAGTAAAAAAAACAAAACAAAAAACTCCTGCGTCCTCCCCTAAGGATGGTGTCACCCTCAGCATCATGTTCACAGGATCCGTTAGACCCACCTCAGAAAGGTCCTCACTTTCTCAGTCAATCATCAGCAGCACTTGAGGCGACCCTAGCCGAGGGGGACCCGCCGACACCTGAATCACCAGCTGGGACAGGCTGCAAGGTGCTGCAGGACATGGCCGAGGCCTCGGGGGCGTTCCGCGGCCCTGTGTGATCTATGTGGCCATCGGTGAATAAACACACCTGCCCGATGAGGGCGGCCAACGATCCCCGGTGAAGTCAGTGCATCCACACTTAACCAGCCATGACGGGTGGGGGGCTGCGCGTGTTAAGTGAAATGATAGGAGGAAAATCATGCTAGGGGCACCTGCGCTTCTGATGCAGCTCGGAACCAGAGACAAGGAGGACCCATCCAAATGAGGACCGAGATCCCACCAGGCACGGGGCCAGGGAGGGGGCCTCCGGTGTCTATGAGAACACCAGTGTTGAAACTGACAGACAGATCAGGAGCATGCAAGGAGATGATTGACCCTTAGGGGGGACCGAGGGTGACGGAGCAGGCCAGAGGGTGAAGAAGGTGCGCCTTAGCTGGGCCTATTGGCTGTCTGGTACAGGCCCTGAGCTGCCCCAATGGGACTGTGCGGTCACAGCGCCAAGGTCACCAGGTGCCCAGGGCTGCAGCTGAGCCCTCCCTTTCGGCCCCGCGCGGTGGCAGGGAGGGTGACCCTGTGAAAGCTGTGGGACATGGCGATGGGGCCACGAAGCAGAATATATTCACATCCTAACCGGAGGGTCACGTCCACTAAGCCTAGAAGCTCCCAGAGCTCTGGTCCGTCCCATGTGTGGGACTCGGGGCCACAGAACCCCGTGGGATGAGGGCTCAGTTCTGTGGCTCTAAGCCCGGCTGTGTGGGGTGGCTATTCCCCAGCGTTGACGCGGGGGGTGCGATACCAGAAGACCTTGTGTGCAGCCAGCCCCTCCTGCCCAGGGAAAGCCACCTACCCTGTCTATGAAATCAATCTGCCCCCAGGAGGCACGTGAGGTGCACTACGAGGGCAGACACATGGCGACCCTCGCCAGCCACCGGCGGCTCCGTTCCGCCCCTGGGGACAATCCCAGCAGAGGGTGGTGGTCAGGCATGCTGAGTGCCATTCTAGTTCTTCAGGTGCCATGGGGCT
Organism: Rhinopithecus roxellana; assembly: GCF_007565055.1. Lineage (NCBI taxonomy): Eukaryota > Metazoa > Chordata > Mammalia > Primates > Cercopithecidae > Rhinopithecus > Rhinopithecus roxellana. The sequence goes on from NW_022142410.1 coordinate 5,918, forward strand.
GCCCACAGGTGCCTGCTTGTCCACAGCGAGCTGGCGAAAGGAAATGGCCCTGCAGAGACATCCTTCAGCAGCCCCCACTGGAGCCACTCAGGAATGTCAGTCATGAACATGTCACCCGGGCTTCCCCACAAGTAGGGGGCAGGGGAGCTGAGAGCAGGATCCGAATACTATGGCCCCAGGCACCAAGGGCAGGAATTCTCCCAGTTCTCTTTAGAGCTTACATCAGAGAAAAGGGACAGATCCCTGAGTGACACCGATCCTCACTACTTCCGCGGCGCCTCTCGGACCCCAGCAACCCCTTACCCTTATATACGGGTAGTGCACTCAGAGCCCTGAGGCCTCTTAACCCACAACTGTGCTACGTAGGCAGACACCCCTAGCACAGGACGGGGAGTTCGGAATTCCTGAGTCTGGAGGAACGCGAGTAGGAGGATAAAACAGTCAGCAGACCCAACGCTTTGCCAAGTTGTTTGGTTGACAGCAGGGAAGGGTTGGGGAGGGTTCCCCACGAGCTGGACCGCCTCGTGTTCCACGTGGCGTGAGGAGACCCCGGATCCTGGTGCTGGCAGCCAAGTGGAGAGCCGGGGCACAGAACGGACCAGCGGAGCGCCACGTGACTTCGGGCTTGTGGTGCATGTCTCCCTAGGCCCCATTCTCGATGGGCTTCCAATGTCCTTTCACACCGGAGCTTGAGGGCCTGAAATGAGCCACAGCCACTGGCACCAGTGGCTGCTTTTCAAGGCCAGTTGCGCCAGCGCCCTACTGCCCCACATAGCTGCCCCGCTTCAACATCTTCCCAGAGAAGAGGGGGCCCGACCACTACCCCGATTCCTCACTGGGCTTCAAAACACAAGCACTCCATGAGACCTCACATCTAATTTGAAAAGGTAGGGGGAGCTCTTGATCATCTTAGATACCAGAGCACAAATACCCTCTTCTGGAAGACTGGCGCCAGCGGTCCTCTGTGGAAACTGGTCGTTCCGGCCCATGCGGATAGGCTGGACGCTGTGCTCGGCTCCGACCAACGGCCAACAGCAACCCGGGCTGCGGGAACCGGACAAGGGGATAGGGGTAGGGAGTTACCACGCTCTGGGAGGTTTCCCGAGGCCTGCAGCGCCCCCATTCATCCCTCAGTTTTTACCGCCGGAGAAGCGAAGCCCAGAATTCAGAGACAGGGCGACCCTCAGGGCCATCTTAGTCTAGCCAAGTGACCTATCTCTACCAACCCGCAGGAGTGTGGCCTCCCTGTCAGCGGATCCGGCGAAGCGGAGGGATCACTTCACCGAGAGCCCGCTCGATCTTGCCCAGCACACTTATGATTAATTGGGTATGGCCCGTCGCACTCATAGTCCGCACCACCTGTGGCGCTTCGCATTGATTTTCGAAAGAGAACAGGTGCTTTTAGCACATCGAAGCTCCACTAGCAAGCGGATTCCGGTGGAACACCAGGCGCCGAAGGCTGCGCGGAGAACACCAACTTCTGGGCGCCAGTGGGGTACGCAACCACACGCCAACGAGCTGAGTTGTCGAAGAGTGAGAGAGCCGGGTGCCTGGCCATCTCTTTCCGAGGCATAGTCCCTGCAGGGCACACCAGGGGGGGGAGCCGGACCTCCCCGTGCCATTGACACCGGCCACCCCCCTCCCCAAGTCCCACCAACCCCAGGAGGAGGTGAAGAGACGGCGCAGCCTCCACCTGGCCAGGTGTCCTTTGCGTAAGCCCACTTGCTCTGCGACACCATGCTGGATCACCTTGCCACCCCTCAGGGCACCTGTCATGGTGTGCAGTCCTCCGTCTCCCGGTCCAGCTTGGCTGAGGTTAGATGGTGATATGATGTTTGTATTGTTTCTGCGCCAGAAGCCCCTGGGAATCGGTAGTGTTGAGGACAAACAGAGGAGAGGGTTCTGGATTAACTGACGGGAAAACCATTCAGAGTGGAAAACAGACCCCAGAGTGCCTGAGAGCCCAACATCCCCCCATGGGGACATGGGAACCCAGGCTGTCCAGTTGGATTCTGCACACGTCAAGCATGTGGACTCCAGAGTTTTTCTCATCGTTATGGGGACAGACAGCTCTGCAACTCATGCCAGAGCAGATGGCTCTGGGAAGGACGGCTGCCTCCACGGCTGCCGGCCAGCGACCGGTGGTTCAGGCAGGACCATCAGCTGGGAAAGAGTTGTCCCTTGGGACACCATACACACCACACCCACCAGCCATGGACACCACAGCACAGCCTCTGTTTTGCAAGTGGAAACACAAGTACCTACAAGTTTCTTGGAAGTTCCACATCTTCTCACTCGTCTCTGTGCCGCTAAGTCGCTAGCTAGAAAATTAGGGAAAACATCAGATCAAAGTAGCTTTGGCAGTGTCCAGCACACACCAATTCCAGGCCTGCTGTAGCCAGTTAGCACCAAATGCTAAGGACTAGGTGGTGCCCACACGACTGATATGCAGTGCTGGGTCAAATTACCAAGCTCACCAGGTTTGATGCAGATCATGTCTGGTAATCCCAGCACTTGGGAAACCAACAGTAGCCGAATCACTTGAGGCCACGAGCTAAGTTCGAGATCCAGCCTGGGCAAGCACAGCGAGATCCTGTCTCAGACAAAAAATAAAATAAAATAAAAAAATGCAGTTTTGTTGAGTAACACGCCTGTAGAGGGAGGCTAGGGCAGGAGATCAACTTGAGCCCCGGGAGTTTGCGGGTGTGGGGCTATGATCAATGCACTGCACTCCAGCCTGGGCAACAGAGTGAGACACACATGTCAAAAAAACCAAAACACAACCAAAACCCCAAACTCGTTTATACAAACGCCCTTCTATAATCAGATGTCTAGGAAAACTTCATAAATAAACTGCTAAGAGGAAACACTTCCTTTGCTGTGAGAAAAGACACACTAGGTTTTGTTTTTTTGTTTTTAGATGTGGGGTCTTTGTTATGTTGCCGGTGGTCTGGAACTCTGGGTCAGCCTCCCCTGCATAGCTAGTAGCCACTAGGGATCTTTTGAGAAATCATAGTTTAGCATAGATTGACTTCTCTGCTGGATTCTACTGCCAAAAGTAGAACACCAAATGCTGGCTGGTGCGGCACCCATTTCCCCTGAATCTGGCTTCCCAGTGAACACAAAGATGACACATCTCATGGAAGCGCAGGCTCCCAGAAACATCACAATTACAGTGATGTATTCATCTACAGTCAGCCTAATATAATATAATGTAGTTCTTGACTTTTTTTTTTTTTTTTTTTTGAGATAATCGTCACTCTGCCAGCACAGGATGATAATTGCTAGTGGCACGATCTCAGCTCACTGCAAACGCTTCGCACTCCGAGTTGAAGCGATTTCCTGCTCAGCCTCTCCCAGTAAGTAGATTCGAGGCCCCTGCCCATGCTGGCCAATTGTGTGTATTCTGGAGGTTAGAGACGGGGTTTCACCATATTGGGCCAGGCTGGTCTTGAACTCCTGACTCATGATCCACCGACGCCTGGCCTCCCAGATGCTGGATTACAGGCTTCCAGCCACTGTGCCTGGCAACATTTCATACCTACTTCAGAAGAAGTGATTGTGGAGCATCCGAGTGTGATGTACTCAAAAGATGCTGCAACACAGTTTAGTCCCGTGATCCTAGCGTGTATGGCCATTAAGTTTCTTTAAAAGAAAAATGGAACTTTCTTTTAAAGGAAAGTTCTGGCCCAGTCCAACCAGCAAAGGGTAGGGCCAGACCAATGAATCCTGTCACCAGGCCCCCGCAAAGCATCCTGGCTCCAACTGGCCGCAAATGGCTTCAGCCCTAGGCCACCATAGAGTACAAATGACGGAAGCTGGTGGTGACTTTAAAATGTTCATCACTATTTACATCAGATACAACGACCCTCGAGACTCATCGGCCACACTGGTAATGCTCCTTCCTACAAGTTATGCTCAGGGCACGCCATTTACACCGTGCAACAGGGGGAGGCAAGGGGTTCCACCTGCTCTATGGTGTTCCCTGATCCAGCACCCTACACCTGTGATTGGACCCAGGTAGGCTCCTTGGGCAGATGGACCCGCGGAGACCAGTAGGAACCAAGCAGTCCCCATAAGAAAGAGAAAAGTATCAGGGAGGAGCCTACCCGACTGTTACCCAGCTCCCACTCGGTCACTAACCTCGTTCCCAGTCCACCCGGTTCGACGGCCTCAGGCCTGCTTGGTCACTGGCCCCCAGCCCGTTAGATCCACCCCCCCCAATTCCCCACCCTCATCGCTGGTGCCTGTGCCTTGCCCCAGTCCCGCGCACCCCCTGTCCTAAGAACTGTCCCCGATCTAGTCCCTGTTCCCAAGCCCTGTCCCCAACTCCATCCCTGCCCCCTGTTCCCAGTGACTACCCGGGTTCCTCTGTCCCCTATACCTCACACAAGCCCCAGCCTTGTCCCCGCCCCCGTCCCCACCGTCCTGCTCCCTGTCCTCAAGACTGCCCAACACAAGTCCCTGCCGATATCCCCTTCACGCTCCACCATGGCATGATCCGCGGCCCTATCGCCTGCCCCTTGCCCCGTCCCGTTCCTTGCTCGCTCTCCTCCCGCAGTCGCCGCCCCTGCCTACTGGTCCCTCCATCCCACCTGGGTCCGCCGCCCTTTACACCTTCCCACCACCCCTGTTCTAGCACGGTCTCCTACCATTGCGAGCTCCCGCACCCTCGACACCCCATCCTCCCACCCCGGGCACCCCCCAGCCTTGTCCCGTCCGCCCTCGCGTACGCTATGTCCCGCGTGCACTTCCCGAGCCCCACTGCAAATGGTCGCGTGGCCCCGGCCCAGATCGTCCGCGCCCGTGCCCGGGCCAGGTCCTCCGTCAGCTAGATAGCAGCTGCTTGGACTTGGGGCTCTGGGCGGCCGTTGGGGCCATTCTTGCGCAGCACGTCACCGGGTCCCAGTGGTTGTCGACTTCATCGGCCATGGCGGGCGAAGGCGGCGCGTCCGTCCGGCGGCTCGCGGCATGCTGCTAGAGACCGGGCGCAGGCGAGCGAGGACAAGTCTCCCTCGGCACATCCCCGCTTCCGGCTTTCGTCCCAATGGCTGGACGGCAGGCGTGGGGATGGGCCGCGGCACTTCCCGTCGCCGGGGCCGATTCGGAGCTTTCGGCTGTCTGCAGGAGACACCGTCGGCCGCGCGCGGCTGAACGTGGGGAGGAGGCAAGCGAGGGGCACTGGCTCTGGGGAGGCGCGGCTGGCCACTGGGGGCGCATGCCGGAGATTCGCTGAACCCGGTACACGTCGGCCCTCTTACCTACACAGCAGGGCGGCGGACTGCGGCCGTCCCCGGGGACAGCCGCACATCCGGTCCGGGCACCGACGGGCGGAGGGGGTGGCGTGGGGTACCCGCTCTCGCCGCGCGGGAGATCCCCTTTGTTTTCGCCGGCATGCGCGAATGGGACTGCGCTTGAGGACCAGGGCTGTGGGTCCGGAAACCGCAGAGGTAGGGGTGGGACTCTTTTAAGAAAAAGAGTGCAGGCCGGACGCGGTAGTTTCACGCTGCAGTTCCCAGCATTTGGGAGGCCGAGGGCAGGGAGGATCACCTTGAAGCGTCGGGAGTTCGAGGCAGCCTGACCAATTATGGAGAAACCCGTTTCTACTAAAATATACAAAACGTAGCAGGAGTGGTGGCGCGCACTGTAATCCCAGCTACTGGGAGGCGAGGCAGGAGAATCGGTTTAACCCGGGGAGGCGGATTGGTTGCTGGTGGGCGAGATCAGACGCTGTTGCCCTACCACCGGGGCATAAGTAGAACGAAAACTGCGTATGTTTAAAAAAATAAATAATGGACAAACGATGAAACATGGGTGGCCAAAAAATGAATGGTTGTGCATATGTTGATTTCTGTAAGGTATTAAAAGTGGTATAGGCTATGACAACGAATTATGGTAACACCCTATTTTACAGTTGTTTTGTATAATGAGGAAAGTGATCATTGGTACAGTTACAATAAGTTTTAGGATTTTTTTTTTTTTTTTTTTTTAGACAGAGTACTGCCTGTTGCCCAGGCTGGAGTGCAGTGGCGCATCTCGGCTTCCTGAAATCCATTCCGCCCCTCCCGGGCTTCACGTCCATGCTCCTGCCTCACTACCGAGTAGTAGTGGGACTACGGGTGCCAACCACCCCCCCAGTAATTTTTTTGTATTCATTTTAGTAGAGAGGGGTTTCACCGTGGTAGCAAGGATGGTATCGATATCTAACCTCGTGATCGCCCGCTCGGGCCTCCCAAAGTGCTGGATATAGGGTGAGCCACCGCGCCTGGCCAAGATTTTTATTTTTATGAGACGACGGGTCTCTGTGGCCCACGCTGGAGCACAGCACAGTGGCCACTGCAATGCCCTCCACGTCACTGGGCTCAGGTGATGGGACATAGGCGCGCCAGCCCCGCACCTGGGGTAATTTTGGTATTTTGTTAGGGTAGAGGTGGGTGGCCCCATCAGGCCATGTGCTCGTTGGTCGGGAAACTCTGAGGCTCGGGTCCTCTGCAGTCGGGTCCCTCGGCCTCCCTCCCAAAGTCTGGGATTAACAGGCTCCAGCCAACCGCTGGCCCTAATCATAGTATGACTTCGGGCTTTTGACTGGATGAGCTTCCTGTAGCACTGCTGAAGGTTTGCTCCACAAACAAGGATCCTGATAAATGCAGTCTCCATCCAAAAGAAAAAATACATAAATGCTGTTTAAAATTGGAATGCTGTCATTACCAAATGCATTCCCACAGAGAGAGACAACTGTAATTTAATCGGCGGGCAGTGGGAATTGAGTCTTTTCGCTTACCGTTTTTTCACGGGATGACTGGAAGCAGATCTTGCGGATCCCACTGATGGGCTCCGGCATACAAACGTGCTTCTCTGTCCGCCAACCTTCCAGCACCAAAGCTCCGTTCAGATAAGGACTCACAGCCTCGAGACACCCAGCAAGGATTGTCTCAACCTGAATTAAAATATCCCTTTGGCCGGGGTTTGGTGGCTCACGGCCTGTATCCCACGCACTTTGGGAGGCCGAGGCAGATGGATCACGAGGTCGAGAGATCAAGATCATCCTGGCCAACACAGTGAAACTTTGTCCTATTAAAAATACAAAAATAGACTGGGTATAGTGGTTGGTGCCTGTAATCTCCAGCTACTTGGGAGGCCAAGGACAGGAGAATTGCTTGAACCTGAGGTGGAGGTTGTGCAGTGGCCGAGACTGTGCCACTGCACTCCAGCCTAGGGACAGAGCAAGATCGCGCTGTCTCTAAAAAAAGAAGAAAAAGAAAAATATCCCATAAACCCTGACTGATGTATCTCCGCTCAAGTCCTCCTTGTGTGCCAAAAATGCTTATAGTCCCCCAGTGCCACCAGCCGCCAGAAGAGGTAGAGTGTGGTGAAGTAGAGTTGGCCTGGAAAGAGGCAGCTGTGTTAACACTGCAGTTCAGTCCTCCTATGTGACAAATTAGCCAACATCTGACCTCGTGAGACGTTGGGAGGCCCTTCTCAGCGCCTCGGAGACCCATGCAGGTGGGGGAGCTAGCTCCATAGTGAGACCTGGGCTGAAGAGATAGGGGACAGCTACATCAGCTGTCCTCTGCAGGTGTCCACCAGGACAGCCGTTGTCCAGTCGGGCCTCCATCAGATTCAGGGCCTGATGCCACAGTCACTTGTGCCCTGTCCTCGGCACTACCCTGCACCATGGCACGATAGATACAGATGTCTGTGCGAGGCTGTCCTCACTGCCCACTCCATCCCACCCTGGGGTCATTTGTACGCACTCCCTCCTATTCTGAGATTCTTCCAACTTAGGGCCCAGAGGAAAGCGGCTGGTATGGAGAAGCAACTTTGGGAGGTCTGGCGAGCTTCTCATACCTCACTGGAGATGTCACACCACTGTCTGTCTACCAGTTATCCATTTAGCTTCGTGCATGGAGAAAAGACAATTCCAAAGCTTTCTGGAGAAAAAAAGTCTCTTCATTTCCATCTGTAGATCTTAGTGTCTCTCTGGCATAATTTTCCTCCAGCCTTTCTTAGGTTCTTTGAACATCCAGCTGGAGTTTCATCTTTCATTTAACTGCAAAGTCTCTATTTTGCCCTTGTGTTTGAAGGTACGCTATTGTATAAACGTCATCCATGTCTTCCATCATTGCCAATGAGAAGCAGTGATCAGTCATTTGTGGTCCTGGTTCCCCAGCAGTTATGTGACAATGTGACATGTCCTCTGGCTTCTTTCAAAGATATCCCTTTGTCTTCAGGTTTTTTCTTTCTTTTTTGTTTTTTTTTTGGAGCACGGCTCACTCTGTTGCCCAGGCTGGAGTACAAGGCACAATCAGGTTCACTGCAGCCTCACTACCTGGGCTCAGTGATCCTCCCACTCACCCTCCAAAATACTGGAATTACAGGCAGGTTCCGACACCCACAGCCGCTCATCTTCAGTTCTTGCATGTGCCCAAGCATATTGTTCCTTTGTATTTACCTTGCTTGGGTCACTGAGTGCTTTTTTTTATTTTTGAGATAGAATCTTGCGCTGTCACCCAGGCTGGAGTGCAGTGGCACGATCTCGGCTCACTGCCACCTCCGCCTTGTGGGTTCATGCCCAGCTATTTTTTTTTTTTTTTGTTTTTGGAGACACAGTCTCACTCTGTCACCCAGCTGGAGTGCAGTGGCCGGATCTCAGTTCACTGCAAGCGCCTCCCAGGTTACGCCATTCTCCTGCCTCAGCTCCCAAGTAGCTGGGACTACAGGCGCCCGCCCACCTCGCCAGCTAGTTTTTTGTATTTTTAGAGAGATGGGGTTTCACCATGTTAGCAGGATGGTCTCGATTCCTGCCCCAATTTTTTTTTTTTTTTTTTTTTTGAGAACGGGGTTTCACTTGTCACCCAGGCTGGAGTGCAGTGACATGATCTAGGCTCACTGCAACCTCTGCCTCCCAGGATCAAGTGATTCTCCTGCCTCAGCCTCCCGAGTAGCTGGGATTACAGGTGCCTGCCACCACGCCCGCCTAATGTTTTGTATTTTTAATAGAGACGAGTTTCATCATGTTGGCCAGGCTGGTCTCAAACTTTTGACCTCAGGTGATCCGCCTGCCTCGGCCTCCCAAAGTGTTGGGACTACAGGCATGAGCCACCGCACCTGCCCACTGAGCTTCTTCAGGACTATATAGTACCACAACATCACCCACACTCAGAAACGTTTTCCTATACTTATTTATTTAGAGACAAGGTCTCACTCTGTCATCCAGGCTGGAATGCAGTGGCGTGATCACAGCTCACTGCAGCCCCCACCTCCCAGGCTTCAGTGATCTTCCTACCTCGGCCTCCCAAAATGCTGCATTGGGAGGGAAGACTGCTTGAGGCCAGGAGTTTGAGACCAGCCTGGGAAACATGGTAAAACCCTATCTCTATAAAAAAAATACAAAAAATTATCTGGGTGTGGTGATGTGTGCCTGTGGTCCCAGCTACTTAGGAGGCTGCAGTGAGAGGATCACTTGATCCTGGAAGGTCAAGCCTACAGTGAGCCATGAGCATGCCATCGCACTCCAGCCTGGACAACAGTAAGACCCTGTCTCAGTAAATAAATCAATATAAAAGTCTCACAGGACTGCTTGGATTTTTTAAAAAATCAGTGGTCACCCCCTGTCCCTCTGCCCACCACATTCCCAATCCCTAGAGATTACTGCTTCCGTCTTACAGTTGCTTTGTACCTTTGGGTGTTCACCTCCACATGTTTTTTATATTTTGAGACAGAGTCCGCGCTCTGTGCGCCCAGGCTGAGTGCAGCGGCTGGATCTCAGCTCACTGCCAAGCTCGCCTGCCAGGTTCATGCCATTCCTCCTGCCTCAGCACTCCTGAGTAGCGGGGACTACAGGCGCCCGCCAACCGCCAGTAGTTTTTGTATTTTTAGTAGAGACGGCGTTTCACCATGTAGCCAGGATGGTCTCGATCTCCTGACCTCGTGATCGCCCCGTTCGCGCCTCCAAAGTGCTGGGATACAGGCTTGAGCCACACGCGGCCGGACAACCGTCCACATGTTTAAGTGACACACTTACTCTGCTCTCACTGTTATTTTTTTTTGTTTTTTGAGACGGAGTCTCATGCTGTCGCCCGGATGGAGTGCAGTAGCACGATCTTGGCTCACTGCACCTCAGCCTCCCGGGTTCGAGCTATTCTCCAGCCTCAGACTCCAAGAGCTGGGATTACAGGGCGATAGCCACCACACCCAGTAATTTTTGTATTTTAGTCAAGAGGGGGTTTCATGTTTAGCCAGAAATGGTCTCAATCTCCTGACCTCATGATCCGCCCCCTCGGCCCCTCCAAGTGCTGGTGGGATTATAGGTGTGAGCCACTGCGCCCAGCCAATTGTATTTTTTTTTAAAGAAGTTTTAAAGAGCTTTCAAAGTACTGACTTTACAAATTATAATAGTTCCGTGATAATCAACAACCTAAATACCTTTTAGAGATTTAAATTTAGCAGTGTAGCGCCTGTAATCCAACATTGGGAGGCCAGGTGGGCGGATCATGAGGTCAGGAGATTGGAACCATTCTGGCTAACACAGTGAAACCCCATCTCTACTAAAAAATACAAAAAAAAAAAAAAAAAATTAGCTGGGTGGGGTGGTGGGCGCCTATAGTCCCAGCTGAGGCAGTCCCAGCTGAGGCTGAGGCAGCAGAATGGCATGAACCTGGGAGGTGGAGTTTGCAGTGAGCCGAGATTGCACCACTCACTCCAGCCTGGAAGGCAGAATGAGACTCTGTCTCAAAAAAAAAAAAAAAAGCAGCCTAAGACAGAATGGTTGTTATTTGTGTAATTCTGGATAGCAAGACTGAATGTTGTGTGGTACTAATGAAAACAGCTAATCTTCTGAGTTATTTGCAAATCACAATATATAAGTTTATAAGTTCTCACTTAGGTGAATACCTGATATTCACAGCTGATAAAAAGTGGTACGGGGCGGCCGGACGCGGTAGCTCGACACTGTAATCCCAGCACTTTGGGAGGCCAAGGCGGGCGGAACACAGAGGTTAGGAGATCGAGACCATCCTGGCTACATGGTGAAACCCATCTCTACTAAAAAATACAAAAAAAAATTAGCTGGGCATTGTCGCAGGTACCTATAGTCCCAGCTACTCGGGAGGCTGAGGCAGGAGAATCACTTGAACTCAGAGGCGGAGGCGGAGGTTGCAGTGAGCCGAGATGGTGCCACTGCACTCCAGACTGGGTGACAGAGCAAGACTCTGTCTCAAAAAAAAAAAAGGTAACAGGGGCTGGGTGCAGTGGCTCACGCCTATAATACCCGCTCCTTGGGAGATCAAGGTGGGTGGATCACTAGATGTCAGGAGTTTGAGAGCAGCCTGGCAAACATGACAAAACCCTGTCTCTACTAATAATACAAAAAATTAGCCAGACATGGTGGTGGGTGCCTGTATCCCAGCTACTCAGGAGGCTGAGGCAGGATAACTGCTTGAACCCAGGAGGTGGATGTTGCAGTGAGCCAAGATCAGGCCACTGCACTGCAGCCTAGGCGACAGAGGGAGATTCCATCTAAAAAAAAAAAAAAAAAAATTGCTACAGGGAAATAACTTGAAATGATGACTAGCTTTGTCTGATATCTCACTTTTCTTTTTTTGTTGTTGTTATTTTGTTTTGTTTTGTTTGAGCAGGAGTCTTGCTGTGTCGTCAGTCTGGAATGCAGTGGCACAATCTCGGCTCACTGCCAACCTCTGCCATGTGGGTTCAAGCAAGTCTCCTGCCTCAGCCTTCTGAGTAGCCGGGACTACAGGCACATGCCTCCACACCCAGCTAATTTTTGTATTTTTAGTAGAGATGAAGTTTCACCATATTGGCCAGGATGATCTCGAACTCTTGACCTCGTGATCTGCCCCACTCGGCCTCCCAAAGTGCTGGGATTACAGGCGTGCCCAGCCAATATCTCAGTTTTCACAAGTAATCTAGTAATCTGTTAAAAATAAGTATATTAGTACACACAGTGCCAATGTGCCCCAAATAAATAAATACATTAAGTAAATGTAGATCACATAAATTCTTTATTTCTTTCTCTTTCCTTACACCCCTCCTTCCCTCCCTCCCTCCTTCCTTCCTTCATTTATTTTTTTTGAGACGGAGTCTCGCTCTGTCGCCCAGGTTGGAGTGCAGTGGTCAGATCTTGGCTCAATGCAAGCTCTGCCTCCCTGGTTCACTCCATTCTCCTGCCTCACCCTCCTGAGTAGCTGTGACTACAGGTGCCCGCCACCACGCCTGGTTAGTTTTTTGTATTTTTTTAGTAGAGACGGGGTTTCACCGTGTTAGCCAGGATGGTCTCGATCTCCTGACCTCGTGATCGCCCCATCTTGGCCTCCCAAAGTGCTGGGATATATACAGCTTGAGCCACCGACCCGCCTTTATTTTATGTTTATTTTGCAAGGAGTCTCACTCCGTCTGTTGCCCAAGCTGGAGTGCAGTGGCAACAATCTCAGCTCACTGTCAACCTCCCACCCTGGGTTCAAGCGACGTTATTCTGCCTCAGCCTCCCGAGTGCTGGGACTACGGCGCCTGCCACCACACCGGGCTAATTTTGTATTTAGTGGAGATGGGGTTTTCACCATGTCGGCCAGGCTGGTCTTGAACTCCTGACCTCAGGTGATCCAACACCTTAGCCTCCCAAAGTGCTGGGATTACAGGTGTGAGCCACTGAGCCCAGCCAATTACTTCTTTTTTTTTTTTTTTTTTGAGGCGGAGTCTTGGCTCTGTCGCCCAGGTGGAGTGCAGTGGCCGGATCTCAGCTCACTGCAAGCTCAGCGCCTCCCCGGGTTACGCCTTTCATCTCCTTCTCAGCCTCCCAAGTAGCTGGGACTACGGCGCCCGCCACCTCTTGCCCAGCTAGTTTTTGTATTTTTAGTAGAGACGGGGTTCAACTCTGTTCGCCAGGGATGGTTCCGATCCTTTCCTGACCTTGTGACCCGCCCGTCTTCGGGCCTCCCAAAGTGTTGGGATTACAGCTTGAGCCACACCGCGCCCGGCCCCCAATTACTTCTTTACATTAACTTTTCATGTACTTTAATATCTTAATGTGGGTTATGTTAAATTAAATACAGATGTTTTAAGGGTTGTTGTGGATCATTTCCAATAACATGTGCTTCTGATGAGAAAAAATATAAGGAAGGCATAAAATGTGATCTTTTTTTTGAAGAATAATTTTGTCTAATTTGGAGGTTATTTAAAGGTTATTTCCAGATATGGAATAAGATAGGAATCAGTAAGCAAGAAAGAGAAATGTGAAGTTATAGATATTAAGATACCTTTTGGTAAGTAAGTCTATAAAAAAGAGAGACAGCCAGGCACGGTGGCTCATCCCTGTAATCCCAGCACTTTGGGAGGCCAAGGCGGGTGGATCACAAGGTCAGGAGTTTGAGGCCAGCCTGGTCAATATGGTGAAACCCCATCTCTACTAAAAATACAAAACTTAGCCAGCCATGGTGGTAGGCGCCTGTAGTCCCAGCTACTCAGGAAGCTGAGACAGGAGAATCGCTTGGACCCGGGAGGCAGAGGTTGCAGCAAGCCAAGATCGTGCCACTGCACTCCAGCCTGGGCAACAGAATGCGACTCCATCTCAAACAAAAAAAAAAAAGAGAGATAATAATTTTAAATGAGAAAGAATCACATATAGTAAATGTTTGTCCTAAAGTGACTGGTTATTTAAGAAAAAGAAACTGGCCAGGCATGGTGGCTCATGCCTGTGATCCCAGTGTTTTGGAAGGCTGAGGCAAGGCGGATCAAGACCAGCCTGGGCAACAGGGTGATACTCCATCTCTACAAAAAATACAAAAATTAGCTGCCCATGGTGGCGCACGCTTGTAGTTCCAGCTAATTGGGAGGCTGAACTGGGGAGATCACCTGAGCCTGGGAACTGGAGATTACAGTGAGCCAAGATTGAGCCACTGCACTCCAGCCTGGGCAACAGAGTCAGGCCTTGGCTGAAAAAAAAAAAAAGAAAGAAAGTAAAAGAACCATAGAGATTGAGAGGAGAGACTTGAGAGTCGAGGGAGGAGAGAGAGACGAGAGGGGAGGAGACAGAAGCGAGACAGAAGAGAGAGAGAGATGACGAGAGGGGAGAGATGTAAGATAAAAAAGAGGTGTGAGACTGAGAAGAGAGAGACTGATGAGGGGAGGTGGAGTAGCGGGTGAGTGAAGAGGAGATTGATTCGGTGCGAGAGGGAGAGAGAGAGATTGAAGGGGAGAGGGAGGGGGAGAGAGAGAGACTGCAAAGAGATTGGTGAGGAGAAAGGGAGGGTTGAAGAAGAGGAGAAAGAAAAGGGAAGACTGATTTTTGAGGGGGGGTTGTTGCGACAAATGAGAAAAACGAGATGGGAGAGAGAGGAGTGCGTATGGAGAAGTGACCCCTCCCCCCCCCCCCGAGGGAGGTGAGATGGGAGGGAGAGGTGTTGGAGAGGAGGCCCCCCCTCCCAAGATCTGATGAAAATGAGTTTGTGCATGTTTAGAGAGATAAGAAGGAAGTAGGACGTCCCCCCGGGTGTGAGAGCAGAGGGAGAGAGGGAGGACGGAGAGGGAGAGAGAGGAGAGGGGAGAAAAAGAGAGAGGAGAGAGAGAGGGAGAGAGAGGAGGAGAGAGCAGAGCGAAGAGGAGAGAGTCAGAGAGAGAAGAGAGAGGGGGAGAGAGAGAAGGGGAGAGAGGAGAGGGGGGGAGAAGGAGAGGGGAGAGGAGGAGGTTGGAGAGAGAAGAGAGGGAGTGAGAGTGAAGAGAGAGAGAGAGAAGGGAGAATCGAGAGAGAGGAGAGGGAGGACGAGAGGAGGAGGAGAGAGAAGGTAGGCGAATGGAAAGGAGGAGGGGGAGAGAGACGAGGGAGAGAGAGAAGAGGCGAGGGAGAGATATGGAGACGAGGGGGGGGAGAGAGAAAGAACGGTGGAATGAGAGAGCTGAGAGGGGAGGAGGAGAGAGAGAGGAAGGTGTGGAGTGGAGAGAGAAGAGAGTGAGGCAGAGAGAGGGAGAGAGAGAAGAGAGAGAGAGAAGAGAGAGGGAGAGGAAGAGAGAGAGGGAGAGAGGAGGGAGAGAGATGGAGGGAGAGGAGAGAGAAGGAGAGAGAGAGAAGAGAGAGAGAGAGAGGAGAAGGAGAGAGAGAATGACGCCACTTCTCTGACTTGCCAGTTGTACTTGTCGACCGCGACCGTGCAAGGAAGGCGCCATGGCGGTAGGTATATTGAAGGAGGGAGAGGAGGAAGGGAGGTGCGGGGAGGGGGAGAGGGACAGGAGCTGGAGGCAGAGGAGGGGAGCAGATGAGAGAGAGGAAGGATAGGGAGGAGTGAGATGGGGAGAGAGGGAGAAGGAGAAAGGTGAGGGAGGGGGTGAGAGCGAGGAGATGAAGTGGGAGGCGAGATGGAGGAGGAGGAAGGAGGGGTGGAGAGAGAGGAGAGGAGGGGGTCACGACGATGGGAGAGAGAGAGAAGAGAGGTAAAGAGAGAAAGAGAAAGAAGAAAGAAGAAAGAAAAGAAAGAAAGAAGAAAGAGAAAGCAAGAAAAGAATAAGAAAGAAGAAAGAAAAGAGAGAAAGGAAGGAAGGAAGGAAGGAAGGAAGGAAGGAAGGAAGGAAGGAAGGAAGGAAGGAAAGGAAGGAAGGAAGGAAGGAAAAAAAAAGATACGGAAAGAAAGCAGAACCACAGCACAAAACAGAAAGTCCAAGCATGTAATCAATAGTCTAAGTTTTTGTTTTTTGAGACGGAGTCTTGCTCTGTTGCCCAGGCTGGAGTGCAGTGGCACAATCTCGGCTCACTGCAACCTCTGACTCCCAGATTCAAGCAATTCTCCTGCCTCAGCCTCCTGAGTGGCTTGGATTACAGGTACACGCCACTATTCTGGCTAGTTTTTGTATTTTTAGTAGGGAGGGGTTTCGCCATGTTGGCAGGCTGGTCTTGAACTCCTGACCTCAGGTGAGCCTCAGCCTCCCAACGTGCTAGGATTATAGGCATGAGCCACCACGCCTGGTCTTGTCTGAGTAAATTTTGATAAAACTTGTGAAAAGGGAATTTATGAAAGGTATTTTGTATGTAATTAAGTTAGCTATAATTAGAAGGAAATTATTTGTCTTTCTAAATATTGATCTTTTCTATTAAAAATACACTAACACAAAACTAAAAAAAATTGGTCACCTATGTCATATATTACTTTTGAAGTCTTTTCTTTTCTTTTCTTGTTTTTGAGACAGAGTCTGTCTCTGCTGCCCAGGCTGGAGTGCAGTGGCATGACCTTGGCTCACTGCAACCTCTGCCTCCTGGGTTCAAGTGATTCTCCTGCCTCAGCCTCCCGAGTAGCTTGGACTACAGGTGCGCACCACCATGCTCAGATAATTTTTGTATTTTTAGTAGAGACAGGGTTTCACCATATTGGCAGGGCCAGGCTCAAACTCCTGACCTTGTGATCCACCCATCTCAGCTTCTCAAAGTATTGGGATTACAGGCTTGAGTCCCCACACCCGGCCCGAAGTTTTTTTATATCACTCTGGTTAGTATGATTCTACTTTTATTAAGTGTTTTGAATCTTTGACATCTTTGGCTGGCTTCCCCAGGATCAATATCCTAAGTTAAGTCTTTTTGACCTAAATTTAACTTTGCGATTTTCCACTTTGGTTCATGAAGAGCCTTAAAATGTAAGTCTCATCTTGTAGAGATGTTAAATGATAAGCCTTATTTGATAAGTTATCAAATGATAATGCTAAATCTTTCAGTTATATTTATTAGTATTTATTGGTATAAATGTTCCACAAATTATAAAAATTCATCAAAATTTAATGTTAGTCATAATTTTGGTTATGTTGAACTTTTCCTAAAGTTATATTTGTATAGATATGTTTTTGTTTATTATAGACAGGGTCTCTGTTGCCCAGGCTGGATGGAGTGTACTGGCATTGATTATGGCTCACTGCCACCTGAAAATCTTAGACTCAAGAGATCCTCCCACCTCAGCCTCCCAAGCAGGTAGGACTACAGGCATGTGCCACCACCCAGGTAATGTATTTTATTTTTATTATAGGTGGGGTCTTGCTACCTTACCCAGCCTTTGGCCAAAAGTGATCCTGTCACCTCAGCCTCCCAGGTCACCGGGATTACAGACATGATCCACCACACCAGGCTCTGGATATGTTATTCATGTATTCTAAAAATTATATGAAATGTATAAAAGTCTGAGGGCCCTGATGTGACACTGTTAGTCATCATTCTAGTTGCTATTTTAACATGCTGCATGTAACAGAAGTAACTAAGTTTCCTTGTCACTTGGGAACTTTCATCTGATTTTTTTTTTTGAAATGGAGTCTCGCTCCGTTGCCCAGGCTGAAGTGCAGTGGTGCAATCTTTGCTCACTGCAAGCTCCGCCTCCTGGGCTCATGCCATTCTCCTGCCTCAGCCTCCCGAGTAGCTGGGACTACAGGCACCTGCTACCACCCCCGGCTAATTTTTTGTATTTTTAGTGGAGATGGGGTTTCACCGTGTTAGCCAAGATGGTCTCGATCTCCTGACCTCGTGATCCGCCCACCTCAGCCTCCCAAAGTGCTGGGATTACAGGCATGAGCCACTGCGCCCCGCCTTCATCTGATTTTTAACTGTGGCTATTTTAAGTTTTTATCATTCACAATGGTTTTCTAGAAGTATTTGGAATAAGGTACAGTCCAAAATTGCTTTTCACGGAAAAGACTCTAACAAGTACTCTTAAACACAGATTTCTGATAACTTTAAGGTCAATGAACTAAATTAAAATTTTCAGAACTGTAATAAAGAAACTGATGGGGCTGGGCGCAGTGGCTCAAGCCTGTAATCCAAACTGCCTGATGCCATGACCAGAGACATTCAAACTACAAACCAGAAGGAGAAGTTGACATTTAAATACTGTAGATGGCTTTCCCAAGACAAAAGGAATGAGACTCCACATCATAACAAAACCTTTATCCCTCTTAATGCTACCTTTCCACTTAGCAGGGTAACGCCGTGAAATTTCACCATCAGTGCCTTCTGCTGGTAGCTTAATTGAACCTAAACTAAGCAATCCTTGAGTGGTCATTGGTTAAATAAGAAAATGTCTGTGTCTGGCCGGGCGCGGTGGCTCAAGCCTGTAATCCCAGCACTTTGGGAGGCCGAGACGGGCGGATCACAAGGTCAGGAGATCGAGACCATCCTGGCTAACACGGTGAAACCCCATCTCTACTAAAAAATACAAAAAACTAGCTGGGCGAGGTGGCGGGCGCCTGTAGTCCCAGCTACTCGGGAGGCTGAGGCAAGAGAATGGCGTAAACCCGGGAGGCGGAGCTTGCAGTGAGCTGAGATCCGGCCACTGCACTCCAGCCTGGGCCACAGAGCGAGACTCCGTCTCAAAAAAAAAAAAAAAAGAAAATGTCTTGCGTCACTGCTGATACTACATGCTGTACCTAGGTAAGTTCCTCTAAGGAAAGTTGAGACCCTGATACACAAAATGAGAAGAGCAGGCCACACAACTGCACCAGGTTTCGCCTAATTTCCTAGGGCCATTCGATTTACTCAGTTCACGTTCTTCCCCACCATCTGCGTCAGCTGCTGCACCACCTGCAGTGAGAAGCCCCATCAGGCTCCAGGATCCTCCCGGGCTCTGCCACAATGAAGACACATGGCCATCACACCCAGGGACAGTGCGGCCCTCTCTCTGGACATCACACCCAGGGACAGTGCGGCCCTCTCTCTGGACATCACACCCAGGGACAGTGCGGCCCTCTCTCTGGACATCTGTCCTTCCTACTTTTTGGCAGAAAACGTTCCCTCCTCTCATTAAATATTGGCACCCAGTCTGATGGTAGCAGGTTTGGTTATTTTTATCTTTTTTTATTACTATTTTTGAGACAAGGCTTGCTCTGTTTCCCAGGCTGGAGTGGAGTGGCAATTGTGGCTCACTGCAGCCTTGACCTCCTGGGCTCAAGTGATCCTCCTGCCTCAGACTCCAAAGTAGCTGGGACTACAATCACATGCCACCATGCCCAACCAATTTTTTTTTTTTGAGACGGAGTTTCACTCTATCGTCCAGGCTGGAGTGCAGTGTGCGATCTTGGCTCACTGCAACCTCTACCTCCTGGGTTCGAGTTATTCTCCTGCCTCAGCCTCCCAAGTAGCTGGGATTATAGGCAACCGCCATCATGCCTGGCTAATTTTTTTGTATTTTTAGTAGAGACAAGGTTTCACCATGTTGGTCGGGCTAATCTCAAACTCCTGACTCAGGTGATCCGCCCACCTCAGCCTCCCAAAGTGCTGGGATTACAGGTGTAAGCCACCATGCCTGGCCAGTCTTCCCTGTTTTTAAACTCATGTTCTTTCTGTTCTAATTTTGGGAGATTTCCTCAATGTATAACCTTTCTACTTAACATTTTTCTTAATTTTGATATCACGTTTGATTTTTAAGGCCTCCCTCTTGTATTTTCTTTCTTCTTTCTTTTTTTTTTTGAAACAGAGTCTCACTCTATCGCACAGGCTGGAGTGCAGTGGTGCGATCTCGGCTCACTGCAAACTCAGCCTCCTGGGTTCACACCATTCTCCTGCCTCAGCCTCCTGAGTAGCTGGGACTACAGGCACTCACCACCGTGCCCGGCTAATTTTCTGTATTTTTAGTAGAGACGGGGTTTCACGGTGTTAGCCAGGATGGTCTCCATCTCCCGACCTTGTGATCCGCCCACCTCAGCCTCCCAGTGTTGGGATTACAGGCGTGAGCCACCATGCTCGGCCGTGTTTTTTTTTTTTTTTTTTTTTTTTTTTTAATACAGGCTCTGGCTGTTGCCCAGTTGGTGTGCAATGGTGTGATCTCAGCTCACTGCAGCCTCCACCCCCTTGGCTCCAGTGATCCTCTTGCCTCAGCCTCCCAGGTAGCTGTGATTACAGGCATGCGCTACCACATCCAACTCCTTTTCTATTCTCTTATTTTTATAGCATTGAATTTTATAGCATTCTATTTCTTTTTTTTTTTTTTTTTTTTTTGAGACGGAGTCTCGCTCTGTCGCCCAGGCTGGAGTGCAGTGGCCGGATCTCAGCTCACTGCAAGCTCCGCCTCCTGGGTTTACGCCATTCTCTCGCCTTAGCCTCCCGAGTAGCTGGGACTACAGGCGCCCGCCATCTTGCCCGGCTAATTTTTTGTATTTTTTTTAGTAGAGACAGGGTTTCACCGTGTTAGCCAGGATGGTCTCTATCTCCTGACCTCGTGATCCGCCCGTCTCGGCCTCCCAAAGTGCTGGGATTACAGGCTTGAGCCACCGCGCCCAGCCTATAGCATTCTATTTCACAAATTCTTCTGTTTTTTCTTCTAAGATTACTAATTTGGTTCTTCTCACATTCTCCTCTGGTGCCTGTATCCTCCCTCTCCGCTCCTTTGTTTGGTTCAGGCTGTTTTTCCCTTGGGTCTGGCAATCTTTGCTGGGGTCAACCCGCAGGCAGAGCAGCCTTCTGTGCCCGGTGGGACGTTCCAGTATTAATTCCACTGCAGGATGATGGGGTGGGGCAGGGCCACTTCTGCTGGGGTCCCAGAGACCAACGTGGTCCCACCCATGGGGAATTAACCTCCCTGCTGCCGGCCTCCAGCGAACCACAGGCTGAGGAGCTGAGCCTGGTGCCCCTGAGGCTAAAGAGCCCCCAGATCCACTGTCTCCTGCCTGCTGTGGGAGAGAATGGGAAAGTCGCCTGGCTGTGCTGGCTGATGCGAGGCAGTTCTGGGGGTCCCAGACAGTTCTGGAGGCTTAAGCCCCGGTGGGCAGCCCTGCCGTGCAGCAGCTCCCAAGGCCTCTCTGTCCACTGTTGGCGCAGCTTGGTTTTGTTTTTTTTTTTTTTGAGGCGGAGTCTCACTCTGTCTCCCAGGCTGGAGTGCAGTGGTGCCATCTCAGCTCGCTGCAACCTCTTCCTCTCCTCCTGGGTTCAAGTGATTCTCGTGCCTCAGCCTTCCCAGTAGCTCCCTCTGTCGCCCAGGGTGAAGTGCAATGCTAGGATCTCGGCCCACTGCAACCCCCGCCTTCTGGATTCAAGCAGTTCTGCCTCAGCCTCCCAAGTATTACAAGGGATTACAGGCGCCCACCACCACACCTGGGTAATTTTTGTATTTTTTAGCAGAGATGAGGTTTCACCACGTTGGCCAGGCTGGTCTTGAACTCCTGACCACAGGTGATCCACCCGCCTTGGCCTCTCAAAGTGCTGGGATAACAGGTGTGAGCCACCGCACCTGGCCTGGCTCCTGTCTTTGACAGCAAAACAGGACATTAGTTGTATAATCATTACTATGTGGGGCCACTTCGGAGTTTTCATTTGAATTTACAATTATTTTGACTGCAGAGAGATCTGAATGTCACTAGGATCACCTTTAAAAAAAACAAAGACACAGAATCACAACGTCTAGAATGTCCTGTGAAGTGGAAGTTTTATAAGCCAAACATTATGTTCTGTGGTCAAGGTTCTTCCTAACTTTGTGTATCTATGGCTTTAAGTGAAAAACAATTTTCAAAATTCAACGGAATAAAAAGTGTTTTCTGATTGACCATGAGGAAAAATAGGTGGATAAACATAGCTGGAGCATCATGACAACAAGAAAAAGATCAATTTTGACAAAGCTGTCAAGCTTGCAGATGTTAAAACTCAAAGCCAGAAACTGGACTACAATGTTATTGTTAATTAATATGAAAAACCAATAGGTTTGGCTCACACCTATAATCCTGGCACTTTGGGAGGCCGAGGCAGGTGGATCACCTGAGGTCAGGAGTTTGAGACCAGCCTGACCAACATGGTGAAACTCCATCTCTACTAAAAATACAAAATCACTGGGTGTGGTGGCAGGTGCCTGTAATCCCAGCTACTTGGGAGGTTGAGGCAGGAGAGTCGCTTGAACCCAGGAGGCGGAGGTTGCAGTGAGCTGAGATCTCACCATTGCACTCCAGCCTGGGCAACAAGAACGAAACTCCGTCTCAAACAAACAAACAAAAACAACAACAAAAAACAATATGTTGGCCAGGCAGTGGCTCACACTTGTGACCCAGGACTTGGGGAGGCCAAGGCAGAAGGACTGCTTGAGCTCAGGAATTCAAGACCATCCTGGGCAACACAGTAAGACTCCATCTCTACTGCAAACTAAAAAAAAAAAAAAATTAGCTGGATGAGGTGGGAGGCCAGGAGTTTGAGACCAGCCTGGCCAACATGGCAAAAACTCATCTCTACTAAAAATACAAAAAATTAGCTACGCGTGATGACTCACACCTGTAGTCTCAGCTACTCAGGAGGCTGAAGCTGGAGAACTGCTTGAACCTGGGAGGCAGAGGTTGCAGAGAGCCAAGGTCATGCCACTACACTCCAGCCTGGGCAACAGAGCAAGACTCTGTCTCAAAAAAAAAAAAAAAATTCCATTCCTTTTTTTTTGGTAGGGACAGAATATCGCTCTGTCATCCAGACTAGAGTACAGTGGCACAGTAATAGCTCACAATAGCCTTGAACTCCTGGGCTCAAGCCATCCTCCGGCCTTAGCCTTCCAAGTAGTTGGGACTACAGGTGCATACCACTTCACCTGGTTAGAAAACATCCATTACAGCAGGGCGCGGTGGCTTACGCCTGTAATCCCAGCACTTTGGGAGGCCAAGGTGGGAGGATCACTTGAGGTCAGGCGTTTGAGACCAGTTCGAGATTAGCCGGGTGTGCTGGCATGTGCCTGTAATCCCAGCTACCTGGGAGGCTGAGGCAGGAGAATCACTTAAACCAGGAAGGCAGAGGTTGCAGTGAGCCGAGATTGTGCCATTGCATCATGCCCAGCTTTTTTTTTATTTTTATTTTTTTGACACAGAGTTTGGCTTTTATTGCCTAGGCTGGAGTGCAATGGTGTAATCTCCACTCACCGCAATCTCCGCCTTCCAGGTTCAAGCGATTCTCCTGCCTCAGCCTCCCAAGTAGCTGGGATTACAGGTGTGCAACACCACGCCCAGCTAAGTTTTGTATTTTTAGTAGAGACAGGGTTTCTCCATGTTGGTCAGGCTGGTCTCGAACTCCCAACCTCAGGTGATCCGCCTGCCTCGGTCTCCCAAAGTGCTGGGATTACAGGCATGAACCACCAGACCTGGCCTAATTTGTGCATTTTTTGTAAAGACGGGGCTTTCGCTATATTGCCCAGGCTGGTCTTGAATTCCTCAGCTCAAGTGATCTCCAGCCTCGGCCTCCGAAAGTGCTGGGATTACAGGCATGAATCTTTTATTACTTTCTTGTGTGTCCTTCCCAAGTTCACAGAAAACACAAGCGGACAGAAATCCATTCTTTCCCACGGTTGCTGGCACGGACTCTGCTGTGTGACAGCACAAGCTCACGTGCTCAAGGGTCTCCTGGCTGCAGCCAGCCCCGGGCCTGCCCTGGACAGGCAGGCTTCAGAATCCCCCCAAGGTTCTATGCCATTCAGTTGGAGGACAAGAGCTTCCCCACTGTCTCGCGTGGAGGCAAAGCTGCCTCCAGGTCCCACCCCTCCCCAGGCCTTTTTCCTTTTATCAAGGGTTGCCCTGGGGGAGGCCCCCTGCGGAGCTGATGAGGAGGGAGCCTCTGTGCCCTGTGCACTGGCCTGAGGGGGTGAGGCCAGAGTTAGGGCTGGCGCTGGTGCAGGGGACTCTAGCCCAGAGCTGCAGCTGCCTTCCTGGAAACACTCCTGTCAGGTGACTACAGAGTGAGAGTGAAACCAGCTTCCCTCAGAGGCTGCGGCACAAGGCTGACCTGCAAACGTCTGAAAAAAAGAGGCAAGCTCTCGGTGTGAGCAAGTGGACTGCGGCTATTTGAGGTGCGCACTTCCCCTGGGGACATCACCAGGCACACAAGGGTGTCCCTTGTTCACGGTCTTGTAGGTGGCCCAGCTCGGACATTCTGCCTCCTGGCTCTGTCTGCAAGCTGGGCTCTGTCGTTGCAAGACCTGAGTAAAAGGACATGAGGTGTGAGCCTTCGAGGGCGCCAACCACGCCCAAGGGAAGCCAGGCAGCTGCTGGCATTCAGACGCATCCACAGAGCCCTGCTGGGTGCAGAGGGCAGACGCAGCCACTGGCTTTCAGAAGCATCCACAGAGCCCTGCTGGGCACAGAGGGCAGACGCCAGTGGCACGGTGGCCCCTTACCCCCCGTGCTCTGCAGGCCCAGTGGGCAGCTGTGGGGTCCTCCCTGGCCAGATCAGTGAATGCCTGGCGTCCACAGCAGCATCTGCTCTGGTCCATGGTCAGGCCGCCCCTCCAGGGACACTGGTACCCTCCAGTCAGGACACGGAGACCAGGATAACAGCTGTATGTGTCCATCTCCAGGTTCCAACCTCAGCCCTCAGCCAGTGGGAGGACGCTGGGGCCTCTCCTGAGACTGCCCGGGGCATCCCCTCCCCCTGCCCCTGCTGGAGGCCTGGGTGGCTGACTTTTGCTTTCTTTTCCGCAGGAAGGAGCCCATGTGGGAATCCCCTGAGCTGCGCCATGGCCAGAGTGAGTCACCCCTTTCCAGCCAGCAAATGAGGCGAGTCCCCAGGCCAAGGTGTCACAGCTTCCAAGCTGGTGGGCGGGGTGGGGAGGCACTTCCCAATCAGTGTACCTCCGCCTCTCAGTCAGACTGGTATCAACTTGCTATGCCTTGCAGGCCTGTCATCACAATCAATATTATTATTATTATTATTTTTGAGACAGAGTCTTGCTGTGTTGCGCAGGCTGGAGTGTAGTGGCGCACTCCTGGCTCACTGCAACCTCCGCCTCCCAGGTTCAAGCAATTCTCCTGCCTCAGCCTCCCAAGTAGCTGGGATTACAGGCGTGCCACCATGCCCAGATAGTTTTTGTATTTTAGTAGAGATAGGGTTTCAGCATGTTGGCCAGGTTGGTCTTGAACTCCTGACCTCAGGTGATCTGCCCTCCTCAGTCTCCCAAAGTGCTGGGATTACAAGTGTGAGCCACCACACCCAGCCAGTTTTTTTTGTTGTTTGTTTGTTTTAAGTGTGTATGCCAATCTTCTGGAAACAGAGCAATCTAAAATAAAGGCATTTTCATGAGGGCAGCACTGGGGCAAGTCCTCTGAGACTGGGCGGCACAGGGCAGTCATCCTGGTCACTGCCAGCTCTTGAGAGCTGTGGGCATTTGCCAAGCTTGGAAAACCTTTTCTGGACTTGGGGTGGGGCTGAGGTGGTCTCAGACTCAGCCCTTCAACACTCTCATCATCCAGGACCAGTGAGGTGTGTCACCCCAAGTTGGAGGCCACTGTCTGAAAGCTGTTAGAATGACTTTCCCATTACCCTGAAGGAAGTAGAGTGTCCTAAAACAGGTGAACCCCTCCCCAAAACAGGTGAACTCCTTCTTTTTTCTTTGAGATGGAGTCTTGCTCTGTCACCCAGGGTGGAGTGCAGTGCCGCGATCTTGGCTCCCTGCAACCTCTGCCTCCCGGGTTCAAGCGATTTTCCTGCCTCAGCCTCCTGAGTAGTTGGGATTACAGGTGCCCGCCACCACGCCCAGCTAATTTTTGTATTTTTAGTAGAGACGGGGTTTCACCATGTTGGCCAGGCTGGTCTTGAACCCTTGACCTCAGGTGATCCACCCGCCTCAGCCTCCCAAAGTGCTGGGATTACAAACATGAGCCACTGTGCCGGGCCTTTTCTGTATTTTTTTTTTTTTTTTTTTTGAGATGGAGTCTAGCTCTGTCACCCAGGCTGGAGTGCAATGGCACGATCTCAGCTCACTACAACCTCTGCCTCCCGGGTTCAAACGATTCTCTTGCCTCAGCCTCCTGAGTAGCTGGGATTATAGGCAAGCGCCACCACGCCCAGCTAATTTTTGTATTTTTAGTAGAGATGGGGTTTCACTGTGTTGGCCAGGCTGGTCTCGAACTCCTGACCTCTTAATCCGCCCGCCTCGCCCTCCCAAGTGCTAGGATTACAAGTGTGAGCCACCACGCCTGGCCCCTTTTTAAATTTTTTTTAGTAGAGACGGGAGTTTCACAATGTTCATGCTGGCCTTGAACCCCTGACCTCTGGTGATCCATCTGCCTCAGCCTCCCAAAGTGCTGGGATTACAAAAATGAGCCACTGTTGCCGTGCCTTTTTTGTATTTTTTTTAGTAGAGACAGGGTTTCACCATGTTGGCCGGGCTGGTCTCAAACTCCTGACCTCAGGCGATCTGCTTGCCTTGGCCTCCCAAAGTGCTGGGATTAAGCGTGAGCCGCTGTGCCTGGCTGTTTTTTCTTTTTTAAAAGAGACAAGGTCGGCCAAGCGTGGCGGCTGAGGCCTGTAATCCTAGCACTTTGGGAGGCTGAGGCAGGCAGATTGCCTGAGCTCAGTTCAAGACCAGCCTGGGCACCACGGTGAAACCCTGTCTCTACTAAAACACAAAAAAAATTAGCCGTGGCAGTGTGCGCCTGTAGTCCCAGCTACTCTGGAGGCTTAGGCAGGAGAATTGCTTGAAACCCGGGAGGAAGAGGTCGCAGTGAGCGAGACTGCGCCACTGCACTCCAGCCTGGGGACAGAGCAAGACACCATCTCAAAAAAAAAAAAAAAAAAAAAAGGCAGGGTCTCACTCTATCGCGCAGGCTGGAGTGCAGTGGTACAACCACAGCTCACTGCAACCTCCACCTCCTGGGCTTCTGTCATCTTCCTGTCTCAACCTTCCAAGTAGTTGGGACTACAGGTGTGCAGCACCACAACTAGCTAATTTTTTTTCCTTTTTTTGGTAGAGATGGGGTTCCGCCATGCTGCCCATGCTGGTTTCGAACTCATGGGCTCAAGCAGTCCTCCCGCCTCAGCCTCCCAAAGTGCTGGGATTATAGGCATGAGCCACCACGTGAACCCTTTTTCATTCTGAATTGGCTGCTGCAGTCTCAGGACAGCTTTGAGCCTCCCAGGTGCAGCCAGGAGGAGAAGCCTCCTCACATCTCAGAGCTCAGTTACTGCGCTGGAATGCAACTTCACTGAGCCTGCAGGTGAGGACTTGGAAGGTCTCCATGGCTGCTTGCAGCAAACTCAGGGTTGATGACGTTGATGGAATCCGATGGCCTCCTGAGTTCCATCTCAAGGCCTTGCAGTCCCAGGAATGTGGGTTTAGGGGAGGGGAATTCCAACTGCAACCAAGTAACATGTATGAAATGTGGCATTGGCGCCTGGGGACACAGCATGGCCTGCGTAAATTACGTAACTTCAGAGCCTGCCCTGTTTTGCAGTGTATTCCATCTTTGAGCAGTCCCGTGGTCTCAGGGTCAGAATGCTTGGAGTAGACTTACCTCCGTGAACGTTTCCTTCTCTGCAAAGCGGGGAGAAAGGTCTCCATTTCACCAAAAGCTGACTGGAGAGGAGGTGGTGTGTCCGGTGGTAGCCCGTGCACCGCCACAGAGAACCTGCTGCAGCTCCCGTTCTCCTGAGCAGATGACCGTGCCGCCTCCCCCATGCAGGACACAGGACTCCTAGGGCAGCCCGTTTTGGCCGCCAAGGCCACTGTTTTCGTTTGAGTGTCTGGAGGTCATAGGTTGTGTTTTCACTTGAGGTCAGGAGTTCAAGACCCGCCTGGTCAACATGGTGAAACCTCGTCTCTACCAAAAATACAAAAATTAGCCAGGCTTGGTGGCGGGCGCCTGTAATCCCGGCTACTCTGGAGGCTGAGACAGGAGAATCGCTTGAACCTGGGAGGCGGAGGTTGCAGTGGGTCGAGAGCACTCCACTGCACTCCAGCCTGGGCGACAGAGCGAAACTCCGTCTCAAAAAAATAATAATACAGTGCACAACCCAGTGGATTAGCACACCGGCCATGCTGGGCGGGCCGTCACCACTGTCTGGTTGCGGAGCATTACCTCAACCCAAAAGGAGACCCATATTCTTAATACCTTACTTAAGCGTGCAGGATTCTTTTGGTCCTGTTTTTCATAAATGTAACCCAAATTGAGGCCCCGCTCTAAGCCCGGCACCGGGGTAGGCAGAGGGACCCGCAGGTGTCCGGCAGGTCGCGGCCACCCCGCCAGGGCCCCGCGTCCCGCGACGCGCGCCTCGTGGGAACCGGTGCCGCCGGGCCTGGGCTCCCGGCTCACCTCTCGGGTGTGCGGCAGGGGTCTCCGCACCGGGGCCACGGGAGGGGAAGCAAGGGCCTCACTGTCTCGCCGCACCTGGGAAAGGGACCCAATTGACTCGGACCCCATGGCGCAGCTCTACAACAGCTCCCAGTACCAGCGCCCGCACCAGCACTCCGGCGCGCTCTGCAAGAAGAAGCAGAGGGCGACTTAGGTACCCACAGCGTCTCAG
The DNA here is from genome assembly GCF_007565055.1 of Rhinopithecus roxellana. NCBI lineage: Eukaryota > Metazoa > Chordata > Mammalia > Primates > Cercopithecidae > Rhinopithecus > Rhinopithecus roxellana. The sequence goes on from NW_022142410.1 coordinate 34,137, forward strand.
CGCCGACCAATCGGCGCCCGCTGCGGCCCTGCGGGCTCGCTGGTTGGCTCCCGCATTAGTCCGTCAGGCGCGCTCCGAGCGGGGCGGACCTGGCCAATGGCGCTCGCTACAGCTTCCTGAGGGCTCGCTGGTTGGCTCCCGTGTCCGTCCGTCAGGCCCCCTCGGCGGAGCGGTGGTGTTGGGGGCATTGGGGGCGGTGGCTGGGCGGGCCCTTAGTTCCGGGCGCGCCGCGACCGTTGGGTGAGGCGAGTGCGGGGTCGGGGACGAGGTCGGGCACGGGCGCGGGTCGGTTGCGGGGTCGGGCGCAGGCGCGGGCACCTCTCAGGAAGACTCCCGGCCGGAGCCGGAGCGGGAGCGGGGGCGGGAGAGGCCGCGGGGCGGGGGCGGGGCCGGGGCCGGTCCAAGGGGATTTCTCTGAGCTGCTGGGCCGGAAACCAAGTCGGAGCGGGGCTGGCGCGGGAAAGTTCGGGAACGCGAGCGGCCGTCCTCGGAGCAGCGTCGGGGCACAGTCCCGGGTCTCGCCCGGGGTCGCGGCTCCGAGCCCCCACTGAGGCCCGTGGGCGGCCCACCCGGCCCTGCCCCGCCCCAGGTCCGCCGCTCCCCCGCGCCCTGTCGCCCCCTCCACGCTCAGGTGTGGGCCCCTCGTGTCCCCGAATCCCCGCACCCCCACCCGACTGCGTGCCCGGGCGGGTCAGGGGCGCCTTCGACCTCTGAGGCTGCTAGCGCCCCCACCGGGGGTCGGGGAAGACCGGTGAGGCTGGGGGCGGAGCCGACTCTGCTGCTTTCCTGCGAGTGGCTGGGGAGACCCCGGCTGAGCCTGGGTGAAAAAGTCCCTCTGGCTGCTGGGAGGGAGGGTCGGGGCTAGCAAGGAGCCAGGGCCGGGCCCAGGGCCTGGGCCTGGGATTGGCAGGGGATGTTTGTGGAAGGTAGAGCGGAGAAAAAGGAGTTGGAATGTCTGCAAGAATCTGGCTTGAGCAGCTGAAGGCTGGTGCTTCCTAGGCCAAGATGAAGGAGTCACAGCGCCCATGGCCTCTCGGGAGGCGGCCAGATGTGCAGCCTGGGGTCAGGGGAAAGGTCAGGGCCAGAGCTGGGTATTTTGGAGTTGGCATTTTGAGGCCCTGAGGGCTGAGAGTTAGTGCAGAAGAGCAGCAGACGCACACTCGGTGTAGGGCAGACAGCAGGTAGGGTGTCTGGCAGCCAGTGAAGACGGGGCTCAGAGGAGGAGGGAGTCTTGTCTGGGTCAAGTCAAGGGAAACTAGGACTGAGAACGGACCCTGCTCACATGATCTTGAAGGGACGGAATTACTGCACTGTAACTCAATCTCTCTCCGTGTTAACAGCTCTAGTTTTTAATACGAGAAACTAAATGTATTAATGTGTGAACACTTGTAAGATTCAAGAGCTCCTCTCCTGCAACGCTTGCTCTGATACTTTCGTATAAACAATTGTTAAGAGTTTAGGCTGTTACCGAGTTTCTATTTGGTATTATGTTGAGCCTGAAAAAGATGGGGTTACATATAAAATTGTAATTTTATTTATTTATTTATTGAGACAGTTTTGGTCTTGTTGCCCAGGCTGGAGTGCAGAGGTGCGATCTCGGCTCACTGCAGCCTCCGCTTTGTGGATTCAAGTGATTCTCCTGCCTCAGCCTCCCGAGTAGGTGGGATTACAGGTGCCCGCCACCACGCCCAGCTAATTTTTGTATTTTTGGTAGAGATGAGGTTTCATCATGTTGGCCAGGCTGGTTTCAAACTCTTGACCTGAGGTGATCCACCCTCCTTGGCCTCCCAAAGTGCAGGGATTACAGGCATGAGCCACCGCACCTGGCCATGAAATTATCATTTTAAAGTGAACTTCGAGTATTTGGAGGGCCTCATATTCATGGCTGCATGCAGATCAGTGTTCCAGATCAATGTTCAGATGGGCTTTTATGGAAGTGGGTTAGAATCGGTTGCCACCCAGTGAACTCTTACGTGAAGTTCAGTATTGTATGAAGCAGTCGTGCACTGTTGGTGGAAACATGAATCGAGGAAGTTTGAATCTCCAGCATTTGGGGCATCTTGGAGTCATTGCCTGTGAGAAGGGTAAGATCTGGGTTGAACGTAAGCGTTTGCAGCGACGAGGTGACACCTGCAGCGGCCAGGTTGCACCCATATCGGATTTGGTGTCATGGTTTGGGCGGCGTTTGACTTGTGTAATAATACAGCTTGTCCTTTTGAGAGTCACCGATGCCACCAAACCATGTTCATACACCAGAGTCAGGATGTCAGGTGTCAGCTGCCTGATGACTCCAGCTTAGTGAAGGCCTCTGTGATTTCTTGTGGGGGTGTCCCGTTGTGAAGGGAACACACAGCTCAGCCCCATTAGCAACAAGGGTGCCAGATGCCCCCCACTCTCCTGTGGAGGGGAGTCTTGCTCTGTCCCCACACTGGAGTGCAGTGGCGCGATCTTGGCTCACTGCAGCCTTTGCCTCCTGGGTTCATGCTCTTCTCTGCCTCAGCCTCCCGAGTAGCTGGAACTATAGGTGCCCGCCACCACGCCCAGCTAATGTTTTGTTTTTTTAGTGGAGACGGGGTTTCACGGTGTTAGGATGGTCTTGATCTCCTGACCTCGTGATCTGCCCACCTCGGCCTCCCAAAGTGCTGTGATTACAGACGTGAGCCACCGCAGAGGGGCTTTATATTAAAACTTGTTTCTTTTCTTTTTTTTGTTTGATTTTTTTGTTTGAGATGGAGTCTCGCTCTGTCACCTGGTGTGAGCCACTGTGCCCGGCCTTTTTTTTTCTTTTTTGAGACAGAGTTTCGCTCCTGTTGCCCAGGCTGGAGTGCAGTGACGTGATCTCTGGCTCACTGCAACCTCTGCCTCCGAGGTTCAAACAATTCTCCTGCCTCAGCCTCCCGAGTAGGTGGAATTATAGGCACCCACCATGCCCGGCTAATTTTTGTGTTTTTAGTAGAGACAGGGTTTCTCCACTTTAGTCAGGCTGATCTCGAACTCCTGACCTCAGGTGATCCACCCTCCTCTGCACTCCCAAAGTGCTGGGATTACAGGTATGAGCCACCACGCCTGACCTTAAAACCTGTTCTTGACATTTCTTTGTCATTTTAACTTTTTTGTTATTTTATTTTTATACCTGAGGTCTTGTTATGTTTCCCAGGCTGGTCTCGAACTCCTGGCCTCAAGTGATCTCCAACCTTAGCCTCCTAAGTAGCTGGGATTACAGGTGCAAGCTACCATGTCAGTCGGTCCCTGCATGTGTGAGAGCCCGCCCCCCCACACACTTGTTCAGTTGGTCACCGCCTATGTGAGAGTCCCCCCTGCACGCTCGTTCAGTCAGTCACCACGTGTGTGAGAGTCCTCCCTGCACACTCGTTCAGTCAGTTGCCTCGTGTGTGTCCCCCCCCGCACACTCGTTCAGTCAGTCACTGTGTGTGTGGCCCCCCCACACACTCATTCAGTCGGTCACCGCGTGTGTGAGTCCTCCCTGCACACTTGTTCAGTCATCGCCACTTGTGTGTCCCCCCCCACGCTCGTTCAGTCGGTCACCACGTGTGTGAGTCCCCCTGCACGCTCGTTCAGTCAGTCACCGCGTGTGTGAGAGTCCCCACTGCATGCTCATTCAGTTGGTCACCGCGTGTGTGTCCCCCCCGCACGCTCGTTCAGTCGGTCACCGCGTGTGGCCCCCCCCGCATGCTCGTTCAGTCGCCACGTTTGTGAGTGTCCCCACCGCATGCTCGTTCAGTCGGTCACCACGTGTGTACTCCCCGCATGCTCGTTCAGTCGGTCACTGCGTGTGAGTCCTCCCCGCATGCTCGTTCAGTCAGTCACTGCGTGTGTGTCCCCCCCGCATGCTCGTTCAGTTGGTCACTGCGTGAGAATCCTCCTTGCACACTTGTTCAGTCGGTTGCCGCCGCGTGTGTCCCCCCCGCACGCTCGTTAAGTCGGTCACCGCGTGTGCGAGTCCCCCCGCACACTTGTTCAGTCAGTCACTGCGTGTGTGGCCCCCCCCGCACACTTGTTCAGTCAGTTGCTGCGTGTGTGAGTCCCTCCCGCACGCTCCTTCAGTCGGTCACCGCGTGTGTGAGAGTCCTCCCCACACGCTCGTTCAGTTGGTCACCGCGTGTCTGTGTCCCCCCCCCCGGCACACTCGTCCCGCACACTCATTCAGTGGGTCACCGCAGGGGTGGCACTTTGGTTTTTAGCCGACTTACATGATAAAATTGGGAGTTTTAAAGTAAAACTGATTTGAAAGCTTGAAAAAACCAGCAGCACATTGTTTCCAGATGGAATCACTCCTGTCTGACCCCTCACATCTCTTATGACACGTACAGAAAGCAAGAGCAGCCCAGGCTGTCTGGCTACGCACCAGGTCTCAGTCTGTGTGTCTGGTTTAGGTGACCGTGGTGTTCAGTTCAGTCCCTCCTGGTGTAGGCCACTGAGAGCTCCGAGTCTAAGCCGGAGGAGATTCTGGGACGTGCTAGGCACAGCGGAAGTTGGGTTCCAACGTGTGAGCAAATTGGGGCACTGTCAGAGTGCTAAAATCTTGGTGTAGCACTTTTGAGCCTTCGTGGTGCTTTTCATTAGTTCTTAAAATATATTTATGAATGAGATTCAAATAAAATGTTTAAGGAATCGCTAAGCACAAAGAACCCCAGAGTGCAGTGCGGGCATCAGTGGGACCTCAGGGACCCTCGACCAGGATGCCTGCCGTGGCCTGGCTGTCTGGGGTTGTGTTTTCATTTGGAAACAGGAATAATGACCCCTGACCTTCCAGCTGTGTCAGGACGTCATGATGGCCACGTGAGGCTGTATGTGTGAGGAGCGTCTGCCGGGGATGGAGGCCATGCTCGGTGTTGTGAATCTCAACTCACTGCAACCTCCTCCTCCCAGGCTCAGGTGATCCTTCCACCTTGGCCTCCTGAGTAGCTGTGACCACACATGCATGCCATCACACCTGGCTCATTTTTTGTATTTTTAGATTTGTTTTTTTTTTTTTTTTTTTTTTTTTTTGAGACAGACTCTGGCTCAGACTGGAGTGCAGTGGCACGATCTCAGCTCACTGCAACCTCTGCCTCTCAAGTTCAAGCGATTCTTCTGCCTCAGCCTCTGGAGTAACTGGGATTACAGGCTTGCACCACCATGCCTGGCTAATTTTTTGTATTTTTAGTGGAGACAGGATCTCACTGTGTTAGCCAGCCTGGTCCTGAACTCCTGACCTCAGGTGATCCACCCACCTCCGCATTCCCAAAGTGCTGTGATTACAAGTATGAGCCACCGTGCCCAGCCATTTTTTTGTGTTTTTGGTAGAGACAGGGTTTCATCATGTTCCCCAGGCTGGTCTTAAACTTCTGAGCTTAAGCTGTCTGCCTGCCTCCACCTCCCAAAGTGCTGGGATTACAGGTGTGAGCCACCTCGCCTGGCCCATTTTTGTGGTTCTTTTGTGTCTGACAGGCATGCCTAAGGCAGGGAGGGCACACCTCTGTCTCTCCACCTTCAGGAGCACATTTGGGAGGAATGTAGATGTGAAAAGAAAAAAACGTCTGAAAGATGGGCCAGGACACTCTTCAGTGACATTGTGAAAAAAGAGAAGGCTCACCCTGAATCTTTTTTTTCTGAGATGGAGTCTCGCTCTGTTGCCCAGGCTGGAGTGCAGTGGCAGCGCGATCTCAGCTCACTGCAAGCTCCACCTTCCGGGTTCACGCCATTCTCCTGCCTAAGCCTCCTGAGTATCTGGGACTACAGGCGCCCACCGGCACACCCAGCTAATTTTTTGTATTTTTAGTAGAGACAGGGTTTCACCGTGGTCTTGATCTCCTGACCTCGTGATCCACCCACCTCGGCCTCCCAAAGTGTTGGGATTATAGGCGTGACCACCGCGCCCGGCCCACTGAATCTGTCTACCCTAGCAAAATGATCCTTTATTTTACCTTCTTGCCCCATTCTACACTAACATGACTGCACTCATAGAGTTCTTCACATTTTATATCCTATTTAACATCTTATAACAAGTATAAAATAGGATTTTGTCCTAAAGAATGTGGCTTAAAGCCGGGCGTGGAGGCTCATACCTGTAATCTCAGCACTTTGGGAGGCTGAAGCCGGTGGATCACCTGAGGTCAGGAGACCGAGATCATCCTGGCTAACACGGTGAAACCCAGTCTCTATTAAAAAATACAAAAAATTAGCTGGATGTAGTGGCAGGTGCCTGTAGTCCCAGCTACTCAGGAGGCTGAGGCAGGAGAATGGCATGAACCTGGGAGGCGGAGGTTGCAGTGAGCCAAGATCGTGCCACTGCACTCCAGCCTGGGCGACAGAGCGAGACTCTGTCTGAAAAAAAGAAAAAAAAAATGTGGCTTAAAAACTAATGATATTTAAAAATAGAAAATTTCTTTGTCCAAAGTGGGTTAGAAGCCACTTTTAAAACCATTAAACCTTTTTAAACCATTAGTGGCTCAACTGGGCACAGTGGCTCATGCCTGTAATCTCAGCACTTTGGGAGGCTAAGGTGGGCGGATTGTCTGAGGTCAGGAGTTTGAGACCAGCCTGGCCAACATGGTGAAACCCTGTCTCCTAAAATACAAAAATTAGCCAGGTGTGGTGACAGGTGTCTGTAGTCCCAGCTACTCAGGAGGCTGAGGCAGGAGAGTTGCTTGAACCTGGGAGGCGGCAGTTGTACCTTAAATCACTCCATTGCACTCCAGCCTGAGCAACAGAGCGAGACTCTGTCTCAGAAAAAAACAGAAATAAATCAATAAACCATTAGTGGCTCATGAAATCAATGTAATAGCTTCTGATCAGAACAGAAGAAAGAAAATAGAACACTCAGAATGCCTCTCGTGAAGACTAAGTATAGTTCTGTGAACCTTTGGTTTTAGTGATGTATGTGTATGTAGCACGTCTCCACGTGTCATGATAAACGCCTGCTGAGGGTGCAGTCCTGGTGAGCAGGCTCCCACCTCAGTTTGCCACGGCTGGTGTGCATCTGTGAGCTCCGGAACATCCGCGTAAGCTCTGCTGCCCCCAGGAGCAGGTGCACCTACCTTCGAGAAAGAGGGAGAAACAGGTGTGGCCTCCCCACCGAGGGACCTTGAGTACTGGGCAGGCAGAGCCCCAGCATCCCCTCTGTTGGGTGGTTGGAGGAGTAAGTTTAGGTTATAAGCATGTTTTCTGAACTCCGAAGTACCACATGAATGCAAGGTCTCACTAAATTACAGATTCAGAAGCAGGGATTGAAAGCACACCACTGCTGGCTTTGCGGGGCAGAGAGGTGACTGACAGTCAGTCCTGTCACAGTTTCTCAAGAGTCAGCCCTATTCAGGCCAGTGAGCGCAGCTCAGGGATGAGGTCGCTGCCTGTGCGTTCCCCTCTCCCGTACATGGCGTCAGTTTTGGCAGTCCACGTGTCTCTCCTGTGGAGGATGCTCAGAGGGGCTGGCCCCATGGGTCTGCAGGGTTGGCGCACCATCGGGGGAAGACACTTGGAACGTGCTTCTGTTGGTGAGCTAGGTCAGGGAAGCTTTGGGGAATGTTTGCAGAAGGAGCTGAGGGTGGTCGTCTTGGGGCCTAAGTTTTTCTGAGTTAAAAAGCACCTCCTATTCGGGATCCGTGTGGTAGTGACCCTTTTTCTTCTTTATTACTGTTTTTTTTCTTTTTTTTTTTTTTTTGAGAGCGAGTCTCGCTGCAGTGGCCAGGTTGGAGTGCGCTGGTGTGATATCGGCTCACTGCAACCTCTCCTTCCCGGGTTCAAGTGATTCTCCTGCCTCAGTCTCCTGAATAGCTGGAATTACAAGCGTGCGCCCACCACGTCTGGCTAATTTTTGTATTTTCAGTAGAGACGGGATTTCACCCTGTTGGTCAGGCTAGTCTCGAACTCCTGACCTTGTGATCCGCCCGCCTTGGCTTCCCAAAGTGCTGGGATTATAGGTGTGAGCCACCATGCCTGGCCAATTTTTTTTTTTTTTTTCCTATGGAGTCTTGCTGCATCACCCAGGTTGGAGTGAAGTGGTGTGATCTCAGCTCACTGCAACCTCTGCTTCCCGGGTTCAAGCAATTCTTCTGCTTCAGCCTCCAGAGTAGCTGGGATTACAGGCACACACCACGATGCCCGGCTAATTTTTGTATTTTTAGTAGAGACGGGGTTTCACCATGTTGGCCAGGATGGTCTTGATCTCTTGACCTCATGATCCACCTGCTTTGGCCTCCCAAAGTGCTGGGATTACAGGCATGAGCCACCGTGCCCGGCCGGTTGTGGCCCTTTTTCAGGGGTTTACAGGTAAACTGTCCTTCCACTTTTTGAGATCTGGGGACATTACATGGGAGTTGGAGGCAAGTCTCAGAAGGCTGCTGGGCCTTGTCCTGGGCGCAGGCTTCTTAGGCCCACCTCAGGGTTACCAAGGGGCAGGTGTGCAGATGCATAGGGACCAGCACTGGGGGCTCTTCCAGACAGGGCAAAGGCGTTAAGGGAACAGAGGAGAGCAGGGGATTGGGGGCATCATGAGGATGGTGGGGGACAAGGCCAGATGGGCCTAAACCCAGTGGCTGGGTTTCCTTCTGAGTGTGCAGGATGTTCCTGGGGAGCCCTCAGTGACGGGTGCCCTATTGGTATGGGTGTGAAGGAGGAGCAGAGAGCAGGGTCAGGGCCAGAGAAGGGGCTAGTGCTGGCAGCGTGCAGGCAGAGCCAGTGGGATTGGCCTGTGATTGGACAAGGAATGGGCTCAGAAAGCATCCTGGATAGCTGGGCATGGAGGTGCGCTCACCTGTAGTCCCAGCCACTCAGGAAACTGACAGGAGGATCACTTGAGCCCAGGGCTTCCAACCTGTAGTGTGCAGTGATCACGCCTGTGAATAGTCAGTGTACTCCAGCTAGGGCAACAGTGAGAACCCTGTTTCTCAAGAAAAATGAAAGCTCCTGGGT
>NW_022142411.1:0-17189 GCF_007565055.1 Rhinopithecus roxellana
CATGCGCCACCATGACCGGCTAATTTTGTATTTTTAATAGAGACGAGGTTTCTCCATGTTGGTGAGGCTGGTCTCAAACTCCTGACCTCAGATGACCTTGCCTGCCTCAGCCTAACAAAGTGCTGAGATTACAGGCGTGAGCCACTGTGCCGGGCCTAGCAGGCCTTTTTCTTTCTTCCCCTGAGACCTAGATGGACTTAACTATTTTGTGGGCCAGTCCTAGGGCCCCACTGTCCTGTGCAGTCTCCAGATACTGCTCCCCACATCTTAGCCACTGCCACCCCTGGAGACTTTGGACTTTCGCGTTAATGCTAGAATGAGTTCAGACATTTGAGACTTGGGTAGGCATGACTGCATTTTGCAATGTGAGAAGGACAAGAGATTTGGGAGGGGCCAGGGTGAAATGATACAGTTTGGATATTTGTCCCAACCCAAATCTCATGTTGCATTGTAATTTCCAGTTCTGGAAGTGGGACTTGGTGGGAGGTGTTTGCATCATGAAGGCAGATTACTCATGGCTTGGTGTCTTTGTGATAGACTTCTTGTGAGATCTGGTCATTTAAATGTGCATGGTACCTCACCCCAACTCTCTCTCTCTCTCTCTCTCTTACTTCCTTTATTGCCATGTGATGTGCCTGCTCTACCTTTGCCTTCCACCAAGACTGGAAGCTTCCTGAGGCTTCTCCAGAAGCAGATGCCACTATGCTTCCTGTATCACCTGCAGAACCGTGAGCAACTAAATCTTTTTCTTATAAACTACTCAGCTTCAGGTATTTAAAGCAGTGAAAGAACAACCTAACGTAGGTATTATGGCCATTTATGATATTGATTATTTCAATCCATGACCCTGGAATGCTTTTCCTTTTTTTTTTTGATCATCTGATTTCTTCAGCAGTGTTTTGTAGCTTTCCTCTTCAGTTTGCTGTATGCCTAGGCACTTCAATTTCATGTAGCTGCTGTAAACGGGATAGTGTTCTTTATTTGACTCTCAGCCTGAATGTTATTGGTGTATAGAAATGTTACTAATTTTTGTACATTGATTTTGTATTCTGAAACTTTCCAGTTGTTCAACTAAAAGCCTGAAAAGTATAATAACAGGTCTGAAATTGAGTCAGTAATGAAAATAGCAACCAAAACAAGCCCTGGACCAGATGGATTTACAGCCAAAATCAATCAGATATTAAAAGAAGAACTGGGACCAATCCTAATGAAACTATATCAAGGATAGCTGCAAAGGACGCTCCTTTCTTTCTTTCTTTCTTTCTTCTTTCTTTCTTTCTTCTTTCTTCTTTCTTTCTTTCTTTTCTTCTTTTTTTTTTCTTTCTTTCTTCTTTCTTTCTTTTCTTCTTTCTTTTTCTTCCTTTCTCTTCTTCCTTCCCTTCCTCCTTCCTTCCTCCTCCTTCCTTCCTTCCTTCCTTCCTTTCCTTTCCTTCTTTCTTCTTTTGCTTTCTTTCTTCTTTCTTTTGCTTCTCTTCTTTCTTTCTTGCTTTCTTTTTTTTTTATTATACTTTAAGTTATGGGATACATGTGCAGAGCATGCAGGTTTTACATAGGTATCACGTGCCATGATAGTCTGCTGCACCATCAACCCATCATCTACATTAGGTATTTCTCCTAATGCTATCCCTCCCCTAGCCTCTCACCCCCCAGTAGGCCCCAGTGTGTAATGTTCCCCTCCCCATGTCCATGTGTTCTTATTGTTCAACTCCCACTTGTGAGTGAGAACATGCAGTGTTTGGTTTTTCTATTCTTGTGTTAGTTTGCTGAGAATTATAGTTTCCAGCTTCATCCATGCCCCTGCAAAGGACATGAACTCATCCTTTTTTATGGCTGCATCATATTCCATGGTGTATATGTGCCACATTTTCTTATCCAGTCTATTACTGATGGGCATTTGGGTTGGTTCCAAGTCTTTGCTATTGTGAACAGTGCCACAGTAAACATGCATGTGCCTATGCCTTTATAGAAGAATGATTTATAATCCTTTGGGTATATACCCAGGTATGGGATTGCTGAGTCAAATGATATTTTCTGGTTATAGATCCTTGAGGAATTTCCACTCTTCCACAATGGTTGAATGAATTTACACTCCCACCAACAGTGTAAAAGCATTCCTATTTCTCCACATCCTCTCCAGCATCTGTTGTTTCCTGACTTTTTGATCGCCATTCTAACTGACATGAGATGGTATCTCACTGTGGTTTTGATTTGCGTTTCTCTAATTACCAGTGATGATGAGCTTTTTTTCATATGTTTGTTGACTGCTTAAATGTCTTCTTTTGAGAAGTTTCTGTTCATATCCTTTTTCCACTTTTTGATGGAGTTTTTTGTTCTTTTCTTGTAAATTTGTTTAAGTTCTTTGTAAATTCTGAATATTAGCCCTTTGTCAGATGGATAGATTGCAAAAATTTTCTCCATTCTGTAGGTTGCCTGTTCACTCTGATGATAGTTTCTTTTGCTGTGCAGAAGCTCTTTAGTTTAATTAGATCCCATTTGTCAATTTTGGCTTTTATTGCCATTGCTTTTGGTATTTTAGTCATGACGTCTTTGTTCATGCCTATGTTCTGATGGTATTGCCTAGGTTTTCTTCTAGGATTTTTATGATTTTAGATTTTATGCTTAAGTCTTTAATCCATCTTGAGTTAATTTTTGTATAAGGCATAAGGAAGGGGTCCAGTTTCAGTTTTCTGCATATGGCTAGCCGTTTTCCAACACCATTTATTAAATAGGGAATCCTTTCCCCATTTGTTTTTGTCAGGTTTGTCAAAGATCAGGTGGTTGTAGATGTGTGGCATTGTTTCTGAGGCCTCTATTTTGTTCTATTGTGCTATTATCTGTTTTGGTATCAGTACCATGCTGTTTTGGTTATTGTAGCCTTATAGTGTAGTTTGAAGTCAGGTAGCATGATACCTTCAGCTTTGTTCTTTTTGCTTAAGATTGTCTTGGCTATGTGGACTCTTTTTGGTTCATTATGAAATTTAAAGTAGTTTTTTTCCAGTTCTGTGAAGAAAGTCAATGGTAGCTTGATGGGGATAGCATTGAACCTATAAATTACTTTGGGCAGTATGGCCATTTTCACAGTATTGATTCTTCCTATCCATGAACATGGAATGTGTTTTCATTTGTTTGTGTCCTCCTTTATTTCTTTGAGCAGTGGTTTGCAGTTGTCCTTGAAGAGGTCCTTCACATCCCTTGTAAGTTGTATTCCTAGGTACTGTATTCTCTTCGAAACAATTCTGAATGAGAGTTCATTCATGATTTGGCTCTCTGTTTGTCTGTTATTGGTGTATATGAATGCTTGTGATTTTTGCACATTGATTTTGTATACTGAGACTTTGTTGAAGTTGCTTATCAGCTTAAGGAGATTTTGGGCTGAGACAGTGGGGTTTTCTAAATAAACAATCATGTCATCTACAAACAGGGACAATTTGACTTCCTCTTTTCCTAATTGAATATGCTTTATTTCTTTCTTTTGCCTGATTGCCCTGGCCAGAACCTCCAATACTATGTTGAATAGCAATGGTGACAGAGGACATCCACAAAAGGGCTCCTTTCTAACTCATCTTACGAAGCCAGCATCAACCTGATACCAAAATCTGGCAGACACAATGAGAAAAGAAAACATTCAGCCAATATCCCTGATGAATATAGATGCAGAAGTGCTTAACAAACTAGCAAGCTGAATCCAGCAACACATCAAAAAGTTAATTCACCATCCCAAGTAGGCTTTATTCCTGAGATCCAAGGCTCATTTAACATATGCAAATCACTGAATGTGATTCACCACATAAACAGATTTAAAAGCAAAATCCATATGATCATATCAATAGATATGAAAAAGGCTTTTGATGAAATCCAACTTCCCATCATAAAAACCCTCAACAGACTAGACATCAAAGGAACACATCTCAAAATAATGACAGCCATCTGTGTCAAACTCAGCACAAGCATCATGAATGGACAAAAGCTGAAATGATTTCCTTTGGCAGCCAGAACAAGAAAAGAATGCTCACTCTTATTACTCTCATTTAACATAATACAAGAAGTGCTAGCCAGAGCAATCAGGCAAGAGAAAGAAAGAAAACATCCAGTAGGAAAAGAAGAAGTCAAACTATCTCTCTTTGCTGAAGGTATGATTGTATACCTGGAAAATGCTAAAAACTCCACTCATATGTTCCTGCATGCTGTCAGTTTTGTCCATTAGTATTTATAGCATATAAATTGCAGTTGTTTTAAATTATCAGTCTTAAAATTCTTCAACCTGATTGGTTGATTTGCCTTTTAGTATGCCTTGCAATTTTTGCTTGATGCACTGTATATAACAAACTGCTGTAAATAAGGCTTTGGTAATGTGGTGATAAGATGTTGGGGGTGGGAATTGTTCTATAGTCCTATGGTTAGATTTCGTTATTTTGGTGAACCTGTGCCTCTGCACTGTGAACTTCACGAATACTTTTTGTAACCCACATCCTCTTTTTAGGTGAAACATAATGAGTTGAAAGGGCTGGAGTTAGATATTTTTCTGCTGTCACCTAGGATGATAAATTTGATTGGAGTTGGGTATTTCCTTTGATTTAAACCAGTTGATTCTTATAAAACCCAGCAAGTTAGGCTCTGGTTACATAGCTTCTCCTGAGAGCACAATATACTGCGAAGAACAGAATGCTCTGTGGTATTTCAAAATTGTTTCTCCACCCGCTGCCCTTTCCCCCGTTTCCAAAAGCAGAAGGGTGGATTTTCTCTGAAATTCATTCAGAAAGCCTGGTGGATTTCCAGACAATAAAATACACAAAAGTATGTGGGGGGGATGGGGGGACTGATTATCAAGTCCCCCTGAAGCGTTACTCTCAGACTTGTCCACAATGAGCCTTCAGCAATTCATCAATTACAGTCCAGGTTTTTCTGTCCCAGAGCCTGTTCCCATAGAGGTTTCTGCTTCTGCATACAAGATCTGTTTTTTTGTATCTGTCTCTCTCTCTCTAATTTTGGGAGCATGGGTTTATCCTGTACCTCTTCTTTCTTGAAGATCTAAGAAGTGTTAGAGTTGTTGATTTTTCATTTTATTCAGCTTTTTACTTGTTGTTTGGAAGGAGTGGTGATTTCTGAGCTTTTTATCTGCTGCTTGGAAACTGAGAGTTCCCTGTTATTTGTTTTTTGCTACAATTTTCAAAAAGGTTTTTGTTGGTAAACTGTATGGGGTAGATGTTACCTCTGCTTCTGAAAGTAAACCTGTATTGTGGGCTTCTTCTACGACCTTTGCAGTCTCTGGATTGCATGCCAGAAGCTGTCTCACCACCACGAAGTTCTTCTAAACTAATCACTTGGGAAGGGAGAAAGTACAGAAGGAAAGCAACTTATTTCTAAGAAAATGGCACAATTTCCTCACATGTTTTTTACTGACATCTTACTGTACAAAATGTAATGGCCTCACATAACTCCAAGGGAGGCTAGGGCATTTGGATTTTATCTTGGAGGCCATGTGCCCAGCAAAAAAATAATAGATATTAGAGGACAAATAGCACTCTGCCATAATGTGATTCAGATTTTGACCAATTTGGTTGACCAAAAAAAAAGAAATCAGCAGAATTTATGTATCCACAAGTTCTTACAGTGTTACACTATTTTAGGCTTTGGGTGCAATAATATGATAGCATTAGGTAGTAGACCTTTACATACCCCAAACAGAAAATATAGATTTTATTCAACTGTACATGGGAATGTTTACAAAAATGATCAGTATTAGACACAAATAAAAGTTTAATATTTTAAAAAACTGAGTGCATAGTTCATGTTCTTTAATTACATCGCAACAAAAAGAAGTAAATATGTAAAACATAACAAAAACATGTTAGAAATTAAGCACATTTTTCAAAAAAGAGAAAATAAAAAAATATGGAGAAATGCTTAAAGGACACTTCATGGCATGGCTAAAGAGAAACAGAGCAATACTCTTTCATTTAAAGTCGAAGGGCTCACATTTAAACCTAGTATTTCTGTTAAGAAATAAGAAAAACACACCGGGCACGGTCGCTCAGGCCTGTAATCCCAGCAGTTTGGGAGGCCGAAGTGAGCAGATCACCTGAGGTCGGGAGTTTGAGACCAGTCTGACCGACATGGAAAAACCCTGTCTCTACTAAAAATACAAAATTAGCCGGGTGTAGTAGTGCATGCCTGTAATACCAGCTACTCAGGAGGCTGAGGCAGGAGAATAGCTTGAACCTGGGAGGCAGAGGTTGCGGTGAGTCAAGGTTGAGTCATTGTACTCCAGCCTGGGCAGCAAGAGCGAAACTCTGTCTCAGAAAAAAAAAGAAGAAGAAGAAGAAAGAAAAAAAGAAAATAAAAACACTTGTCTTAAAATATTTTAAAATGTTATTTACAATGAAAAACTGAGGAAATAGTAAAACAATAAAAGAAATAAACATAACCAAAAGGTGAACTTTTAGAAATACAAATGAAAGAAATGGCTCTCAATTTTCAGTAAGTGAAAAAGAAACCAAGTGAAACTACAATATTAGTAATGAAAAATAACCACAACTACAGAAGAGATTGAAAAAAGAATACGTCATGCAATTTTTGCCAATCAATTTAAGGACCAAGAGGAAAGAATATTTTTGAATGAAATTTAAAAGCAGATAAAAACAACTCTAGGAGTGTTAAGCTTGAATAGATGAATTATCATATCAGAAAGGTGATTATCAGCTAATGTTATACAAGCAATAAGATCATTTTCATAGCTGAATTCTAGCTAACCTTTACAGAGCATATTATTAAATTTTAATGAGTTTAAAAATAATTCCAGACCACAGGGAGCCAAAATGGAACTCTGAATGGTTCATTTTTATTAATTTAGCAAAGCATTAATACTAAACCCTCATTAAATGGTACAAAATATTACATATGAATGGAAATGGAAAAACATCTAGATAATATATTTGCAAAGACAATTCACTAAACACAAGAAAAATACACCCTAAGCAAATAAATGCAATAATAAAAGAGATTCATTCTCAGAAAACTCAATGATTAGAGTCCCCATTTTAAAAGAGAAAAGCATTAAGATCATCTCAATAGATGATGAAAGAAAAATAATTGATAGATATTTCTAAGAAAAACTATACTAGAAATGGAATTGAATGACTTTAAACAAACACTATTTTCAAAAAAATAATAATGTAATTCTAAAATGGCAAAATACTAGTACCATTTCAATTTATATTGGAACCAGAGGCATGCTCACTATTTATATTAATATACAAGAGTAAAGAAATGTAAGTAAATAACAAAATAAAGGAAATTGAAGTAAATGGTATATAATCTTGAAATATGATAAAACCATCTTCCTTGTAAATCATATTGTTCACATAGAAAACCAGAGATCAATGGAGACAAGCAAAGGGTGGACCACGTACCCCATGCCCAGCCCTTTCTATATCCTGAACCTTGTGAGCTGCTGCTGGTGGAGAAAGCACTCCCCCAACTCTCCCAGCTCATGGTAAATCTCTTCCTGTCTGGTTTCTAGCCTGTGGCTGCCATAGGTGTGGACCCTGGACATTGCAGGGACAGCTCCTCCCCACTTTTCTGTGGTGGCCCTTGGCTCTTGCTGCTGCCACTTCTGCTTTCTGGGACTGGGACTCAGATTTATGCTACACCTTACTCCATCCCAGTCCCTAGTAAACATTGGATTTGTTTGTATTTGTTAAAAACAAGCTGTGGCATAGCCATTAGCACCTGTGTTGGGAAACAGCACACAAGCAAGAAGCTTACAGCCTCAGTGGCAAGCACTTCATCATATCAAAGATGGAGAACTCTATAGTCATTTGTCATGCCTTCCGCAGACAAAAGATACCAAAAAGTTGCAAAGATCTGTCCATCTTGTAGATAAGGCCACTAATAAGCCAAAAATCTGTCAACAGCAACCACAATGTGTCCAATATGCCCCATTTGACTGCTAAGGTTGAGGACAAAGGAAATGGAATTAAGACAGTTACAGTCAACATAGTTGACATTGCAAAGGGCCCAATTGGCCTCCTGTGCATCCCACCAAATATTTTGTTTGTAAGTTAGAAGCACAAGTCTGTGGTGGCAAGAATGACCATTACATTATCAGTGGATCTCATGAGGCAAATAAACTGCAAGACATGTTGGATGGATTCATTTAAAAACGTGTTCTCAGTCCAGAGTGAGAATCCTGAAATGCATCTGCACATCAACCCAAAGAAGCAAAGCATAGGTAATTTTTGTAAAGCCAGTTTCTATAAAGACCTTCATACATATCATAAACTCTGCACATTTATTCTCAAAAATCCATCTGAAAAGTGAGTGGTACAGAGAGAAAGAACAGTAAAAGAAAAATAGAAAGAGCAGCTCTTCCCGCCATCTTGGTTCCTGTGGAGGCCTGCTGGGAACGGACTTCTAAAAGGAACTATGTCTGGAAGGCTGTGGTCCAAGGCCATTTTTGCTGGCTATAAGCAGGGTCTCTGGAACCAAAGGCAGCACACAGCTCTTCTTAAAATTGAAGGTGTTTATGCCCGAGATGAAACAGAATTCTATTTGGGCAAGAGATGCGCTTATGTATACAAAGCAAAGAACAACACAATGACTCCAGGTGGCAAACCAAATAAAACCAGAGTCATCTGGGGAAAGGTAACTCGGGCCCATGGAAACAGTGGCATGATTCCTGCCAAATTCTGAAGCAATCTTCCTGCTAAGGCCATTGGACACAGAATCCAAGTGATGCTGTACCCCTCAAGGATTTAAACTAACGAAAAATCAATAAATAAATGTGGATTTGTCAAAAAAAAAAAAAAAAAGAAAGAAAGAAAGAAAAATAGAAAGAGCAGTAACAAGGCAATGACTCCATACCCAGCAGTGAGAAAGCACCATCACCACCACCACCAGATGAAGTGAATCCTCTTTGTATGCTGTGGAAGAAGATGAAAGGGATGACTGGGGGTGGATACGACTGAGGAAGCTCAAAGGTATAGAACAGATAAAATCAGTGATCATGCACGTGTTCTTTCAGTGATGATTTCGAAAGAACTTTTGAGGAGCAGATCAATATCCTATTTGATTTTTTTTTTTTTTTTTTTTTTTTTTTTTGAGACGGAGTCTCGCTCTGTCGCCCAGGCTGGAGTGCAGTGGCCAGATCTCAGCTCACTGCAAGCTCCGCCTCCCGGGTTTACGCCATTCTCCTGCCTCAGCCTCCCGAGTAGCTGGGACTACAGGCGCCCGCCACCTTGCCCGGCTAGTTTTTTGTATTTTTAGTAGAGACGGGGTTTCACCTTTAGCCAGGATGGTCTCGATCTCCTGACCTCGTGATCCGCCCGTCTCGGCCTCCCAAAGTGCTGGGATTACAGGCTTGAGCCACCGCGCCCGGCCGATTTTTTTTTTAAGAAAAAGAAGAAGGTGTTATTGACTCATCTGATAAAGAAAGTGTTTCTGATGCATAAAGACTGGATGTAAAAGCCATGGGCCCTCTTATTCTGACCAAAGTTCTTTTTCATGACATTAGAGAACAAATTAAGAAGCACAGACACCATTTCCCATGATTTTTCACAAGAAAACTCAATGGTACCTTCTTCATGGTTTAGAGTCTGTGGTAACATTGCTTCTAGCTTGGCTCATCTCCAAGATTTCACATATATGGAAAGAGATGTAAGATGTAGACCTTTTTGAAAAAGAGGTTATCATTGGCTGTTCAGGAAAGGACTCTGAAACATGTCTGAAACGAGCGTGACATAGAATAGAGAGTAGAGCAAGATAGTGAAAGAGAAGGTTTCCACTGATTGTCTCCCCTGCAAGGATACCAATTTAACAACTATCTACATGTAAGAGGCACTGAAGAGGTAGAAAAAAAAAAACCGTCTTGAATAGCCGATGCCACTCCTAACCCATTCCCCGGCAGTGGCAACATGGTGCAGAGAGCATTTCTGTGCACTGGGGAGAGGGAGTGTAAATCAACTGTTAGGCATTGAACTAAGTGCTGTCTTGTTATAGCAGAAAGGAAAACCAGACCAAACTCAACTGACACCACAGAGGGAGCATATAAACTAGCTAAAGGGTAATTGCCATTCCCAGCACTTGGAACTTGAGTTCCTGCAAGTCTTGCCACTGCAGGCTAAAGTCCTCTGGGGTTCTAAATAAACTTGAAATGCAGTCTAGGCCACAAGGACTGCAACTACCAGCTGAGTGCTTAGGTTAAGGATGAGTACCAGGCCATTTAGCATTCATTCACAAGCTGACTAAAAAGCCCTTAGGCCTTAAGGGTCATGAGCAGTGATCTGGCAGTAATCCATGGAACTGTGGTGGCAGTGGCTGTGGGGTGTGGCTCCTCTGCTTTTGGAAAGGGTGGGCAGTATACAAAAACCTGCATTTTGTGGTTCGAGTGCCAGCTAAGCTGCAGTACAGTAGAACACTTCTAAGTTTTGAACTCTAGTCCCTGGTTTCTGATTGGCACCTCTGGACCCACCCAGTGTCTGGGGGAACTTGCCACCCTGAAGAGAAGGACACAGACCTGGCTGGATTTGCTGCCTACTATATGTAGAGTCCTAGGGCCTCTAGCAGAAATCAGTAGCCAGGGAGTGGTTACAGCAGGCCTTGCATGGAACCCAGTGCTATCCTGGCCTCAAGTCTGACCCAGCAGAGTCATAATGGTGATGGACCCAGGGGTGCTTGTCTCACTCCGCCTCCAGCTTCAGGTGGCTCAGAATACAGAAATACACTCCACTTGTTTGTTTGGAAGAAAGTAAGCAAGGAAAACAAGTGTCTCTGTCTGGTAATCCACTGAATTCATCCAGATCTTGTCCAAGACCATCAAGGTGGTACCTATGTGAGTCTGTGAGAACCACAGCATTACTGACCTTAGGGTACGACCTAAGGCAGAAATAGATGGCATAGGTGATAACACTCAAGTCTTTCCAAATATCTGTAAAGCCTTCCCAGGAAGAATGGGTACAGCAAACCCAGACTGCAAAGACTCAATAAATACCCAATTCTTCAATGTGCAGACACAGATGAACATCCACAAGTAACAAACCATGCAGGAAAACATGACCTCATCAAATGAAGTACATAAGGCACCAGGGACTGATTCTAGAAAAGAGAAAGTGACCTTTCAGACACAGAATTCAAAATAGCTGTTTTAAGGGAACTCACAGAAGATCAAGATAACAGATAAGAAATTAAGAATTCTGTCAGATACATTTAAAAGAGAGATTGAAATAAAAGAGCTGAGCAGAAGTCTGGAGCTGAAAAAGGCATGCTGGAGAATGGATCATAATCTTTTAATAGCAAGAATTGATCAAGAAGAAATAGTGAACTTGAAGACAGGCTATTTGAAAACACACAGGCAGAGGAGACAGAAATAAAGAATTGAAACAATGAAGCACACCTGCAGGATCTATAGAAAATAGCCTCAAAAGGGCAAATCTAAGAGTTTTGGCCTTAAGAGGAGGTAGAGAAAGAGATAAGGGTAGTAGAGAGTTATTCAAAGGGATGATAACAGAGAATTTTCCAAACCCAGAGAGAGTTATCAATAGCCAGATACAAGAGGCTATAGAACACCAAACAGATTTAAACCGGAGAAGACTAGTTCAAGGCATTTAACCATCAAATTCCCAAAGATCAGGATTAAAAAAAAAAAAAAAAGGATCCTAAAAGAAGCAAGAGAAAAGAAATAGCATACATTGGCGCTCCAGTAGGTCTGGTAGCAAACTTCTCAGTGGAAATTCTTGCAGGCCAAGAGAAGAGTGGCATGGCTTATTTAAAGTGCTAAAGCAAAAAAAATTTATCTTAGAGTAGTATATCTGGCAAAAATACTCTTCAGACATGAAGGAAATAAAAAACTTTTCCAGACAACGAAAAGCTAAGGGATTTCATCAATACCAGACCTGTTCTTCAAGAAATGCTAAAGGGAGTACTTCAATCAGAAAGAAAAGCATGTTGGCAAGCAACAAGAAGTCATCTTTGGGTAGAAAACTTATTGGTAATAGTAAGTACATGGAAAAATGGAATATTATAATAACGTGTTGTATTTCATAAACCACTCTTCTAGTAGAAAGGCTAAATGGTGAACCAATCAAAAATGACAACACACAACTTTTCAAGACATAGTACAATAAGATATAAATAGAAATAACAAAAAGTTAAAAAGTGGGAGCTGAAGACAAGGCATGGAGGTTTTATTAGTTTTTGATTGTTTGCTTATTTGGTTGCTCATTTATGCAGACAGTGCTGTCAGCATAGATAGTATGTGCAAGCCTCACACCAACTCCAAACCAAAAAAATACAATGAGTATGTAAAAAATAAAAAGAAACTAAATCATATCACTAGAGAAAATCATCTTAACTAAAAGGAAGGCAGGAAGGAAAGAAAGAAGGGAGAGAAGACCACAAAACAACCAAAAAAGGAATAACGAAATGGCAGGAATAAGTCATTACTTAGCAGTAATAACACTGAATATAAATGGACTAAACTCTGCAATCAAAAGACGTAGAGTTGCTAAATGGAAGAAAATAAACAAGACTCAATGATCTGTTGCCTACAAGAAACACACTTCACCTATAAAGACACACATAGACTGAAAATGAAGGGATGGAAGAAGATATTCCTTATTAATAGAAACCAAAAAAGAGCAGGAGTCACTATACTTATATCAGATAAAATATTTCAAGACAAAAACTTTAAGAAGAGACAAGAGGTCACTATGTAATGATAAAGGGGTCCAATCAGGAAGAGACTATAACAATTTTCAATATATTTGCACTCAACATGGGCACACTCAGATACATAAAGCAAACATTTATTAGGGGTAAAGAGAGCTAGACCCCAATACATTAATTGCTGGAGACTTCAGCACATCACTTTCACCCTTGGACAGATCTTCCAGAAAGAAACAACAAAGAAACACCAGACTTAATCCACACTATACAACAATTGGATGAAAGAGATATTTACAGAAGAATTCCGCTTTGGCTAGGGATGGTTTATATGCTTCCTCTGTGGTGTCAGTTGAGTTTGGTCTGGTTTTCCTTTTTATCTGTTCTGCACCTTTGAGCTTCCTCAGTTGTATCCACCCCCAATCATCCCTTTCCTCTTCTTCTACAACATATGAAGAGCTGCACATTTTTTCCTCAGCATATTGATCGTTCTCAAGGATAGACCATATGTTAGGTCACAAAAACCAGTCTTTAAACATTCAAAAAATTAAAATATCATCAAGCATCTATCTTCTCTGACCACAATGGAATAGAACTGTAAATCTAATAACACAAGGAATTTTGGAAATATACAAATGTGGAAATTGAGCAATAAGTTCCTGAATGACCAGCGGGTCAATGAAGAAATTAAGAAGGAAATTGAAAAATTTCTGAAACAATGATAGTGGAAACACAAGAAACAAACCTGCAGGGTACAGCAAAAGCAATATGTAGAGTTTGTAGTAGAAAATAAGTTTTTCTACTCAAAAAAGAAGAAAACTGCAAATAAACAACTTAATGATGCATCCTAAAGAACTAGAAAAGCAAAAGCAGGCCAAACCCAAAATTAGTGAAAGAGTAGAAATAGTAAAGATCAGAGCTCAAATAAATGAAACTGAAATGAAGAAAACACAAAAGATCAATGCACAAAAAGTTGGGGTTTTTATGAAAAGTTATGCAAATTAACAAACATATATCTAGACTAAGAAAAAAGAGAATATCCAAATAAAATCAGAGAGGAAAAAGGAGACATTGCAACTGATACCACAGGGATTCAAAACTACTATGAGCAAATACATACCAATAAATTGGAAAATCTAGAAGAAGTGGACAAATTTCTAGATGAATACAACTGCCAAGACTGAACTATGAAGAAATTCAAAACCCAGACTGATAACAAGTAATGAAATCAAAGCTGTAATAAGAAGTCTGTCAGCAAAGAAAAGCTTGGCACCTGATGGCTTCACTGCTGAATTTGAACAAATAATTAAAGAACTCTTATTGGTGCTACTCAAATTATTCTGAAAATTAAAGGAGGAGGAAATGCTTTGAAACTCATTCTATGAGGCCAGTCTTATCTCATTATGAAACCAAAGACACAGAAAAAAAAAAAACAAAAAAACTATAGGCCAGTATCTCTGATGAATAATGAGCAGAAATCCTCAACAAAATACTAAAAACCAATTTCAGTAATACATTTAAAAGATTATTCTTAGTGGTATTTATCCTTGGGATGCAAGGATGACTCAACATGAAAATCAATCAATGTGATACATCATATCAACAGAATGAAGGACTAAAAGTATATTTTCAAAGATTTTTTTGGTAATACCTACAATCACAGGCAACCAGAGCAAACATGGACAAATAGGATACATTAAGTTAAAAAGCTTCTGCACAGCAAAGAGAACAAAGTGAAGAGACAATTCATAGAATGGAAGAAAATTTACAAACTCTTTATCTGACAAGAGATTAGTAAGCAGATATATAAGGAGCTGAAACAACTCTATAGGAAAAATCTGATAATCCAGTTGAGAAACGGACAAAACATTTGAACAGACATTTCCCAAAACAAGACATACAAATGGCAAACAGGCATATGAAAAGGTGCTCAACATCACTGATCATCAGAGAAATGCAAATCAAAACTACAGTAAGATATCCTCTCTCCCCAAAATGGCTGTTAGTATCCTTTGCCCACTTTTTAATGGATTGTTTGTTTGTATCCTTTACATTTGTTATATTTTCTCCCATTCTGTAGGTTGTTTACTCTGTTGATAGTTTCTTTTGCTGTGCAGAAGGTTTTGTTTTGGTTTTTGGTTTTTGACAGTATCTCTGTGGCCCAGGCTGGAGTACAGTGGCACTATCTCAGCTCACTGCAACCTCTGTGTTTTGGGCTCAGGTGATTGTCCCATCTCAGCCTTCCAAGCAGCTGGGACTACAGGTGTGTTGCCTCCGTGCCCAGCTAATTTTTGTATTATATTTTTGGTAGAGATGGGGTTTCTCCATGTTGCCCAGGTTGACTCATGGGCTCAAGCAATCCACCAACTTGGCCTCCTAAAGTGCTGGGATTACAGGTGTGAGCCACCGTGCCCGTGTGCAGAAGCTATTTAGTTTAATTAGATCCCATTTGTCAATTTTTGCTTTTTTGCAGTTGTTTTTCGTGTCTTTGTCATGAAATCTTTGCCTGTGCCCATGTCCTGGATGGTATTGCCTAGGTCATCTTTCAGGTTTTTAAAAATAGTCTTGGTGTTTACATTTAAGTATTTAATCCATCTGAGTTAATTTTTGTATATGGTGTAAGAGAGGGTCCAGTTTCAATCTTCTGTATTCATCTAGCCAGTTATCCCACACCATTTATTGAACAAGGAATCCCTGTTGCTGGTTTTTGTCAGGTTTGTAGAAGATCAGATGGTTGTAGGTGTGTGGTGTTTTTCTGGGTTCTCTTCTGTTCCATTGGTCTATGTGTCTGTTTTTGTACCAGTACCATGCTGTTTTGGTTACTATCATCCTTTAGTTGGCTTGTTCATTAGCATGATGCCTCCAGCTTTATTTTTGCTTAGGATTGTCTTGGCTATTCAGCTTTTTTTGGTCCATATGAATTTTAAAATAGTTTTTTAAACTAGCTCCATGAATAACCTCAATGGTAGTTTTAAGAGGAATAGCATTGAATCCATAAATTGCTTTGGGAAGAATGGCTATTTTAATGATACTGATTCTTCCTATCCTTGTGCATGGAATGTGTTTCCAATTTTTTGTGTCATCTCTGATTTTTTTTGAACAGTGTTTCATAGTTTTTCTTATAGAGATCTTTCACCCCCCTAAGTAGTTGTGGTTTTAGATATTTTATTTCTAAATGTGTTATGTAAGGTTATGGTAACCAAAAGAGCATGACACAAGCATGAGAACAGACATTAGATAAGTCAAACAGAATAGAGAACTTAGAAACAAATCCCCACAACCTACAGCGAATTCATTTTTGACAAAGATGCAAAGAACATACACTGGGGAAATGATTGTCTCTTCCATAAATGGTACTGGGAAAACTAAATATTCATATGGAGAAGAATGAAACTAGACCCCTCTCTCTCTCCATATACAAAAATCAAATGGATTAAAAACTTAAATCTAAGACTTCAAACTACGAAACTACTATAAGAAAACATCGGGGAAATTCTTCAGCACAGTTGTCTGGGCAAAGATTTCTTGAGTCATACCCTCACAATACAGGCAACCAAAGCAAAATGGACAAGTGGGATCACATCAAGTGAAAAGCTCTGCCTAGCAAAGGAAACAATCACAAAGTTAAGAAACAGTTCACAGAATGGGAGAAATATTTGCAAATTACCCATCTGACAAGAGATTGATAAGCAGAATATATAAGGAGGTCGAACAACTCCTTAAGGAAAAATGTAATAACCCAATTAAAAAGTGGACAAAATGTTTGACTAGACATTTCTCAAAAGAAGACATACAAATGGAAATCAAGCATAAGAAAAGGTGCTCATTATCACAGATCACCAGTGAAATGCAAACAAAAGCTATAATGAGATATCATCTCACTGTAATTGAAATGGCTTTTATCTAAAAAACAGGCAATAACAATGCTGGAGATGATGGGAGAAAAGGGAACCATCATACACTATTGGTGAGAATGTAAATTATACAACCACTATGGACAACAGTTTGAAGTTTCAGAGAAAAACTAAAAATTGAGCTACCATATGGTCCAGCAATCACACTCCTGGGTATATACCCAAAAGTAAGGAATCAGTATATCAAAGAGATAGCTGCACTTCCATGTGCTGCAGTACTGTTCACAATAGCCAATGTTTGGAAGCAACCTCAGGGTCCATCAACAGATGAATGGATAGGACAATGTGGTACATATACACAATTAAGTACTATTCAGCCATAACAGAATGAGATCTAGTCATTTTCAACAACATGGATGGAAATGGATATCACTGTGTTAAGTAAAATAAGCCAGGTACAAAAAGACAAACATCACGCGTTCTCACTTATTTGTGGGATCTAAAATCAAAACAATTGAACTCATGGCAAAGGAGAGTAGAAGTTACCAGAAAGTGGGAAGCATATTGGGTGAGTATGGGGGAGGTAGGGATGGTCAATGAGTGCAAAATGAGAAAGACCTACTATTTGTTTGTTTTTGTTTTTTTGAGACAGAGTCTCACTCTCTCACCCAGGCTGGA
>NW_022142412.1:0-51225 GCF_007565055.1 Rhinopithecus roxellana
CCAAGCTTTCTGAGAAACTGCTTTGTGATATGTGAATTCATTTCACAGTGTTCTATCACCCTTTCTCGGGGGAGTTTCCTAGCACTCATTTGAGGAATCTCAGATGTGATGTCTTGGATATCGTTGAATCGCATGCTGAATAAGGAACTATCCTCAGAGAAACTGCAGAGAAGCCTTCTCAGAAACTTCTTTGTTGTGGGTGATTTCAGCCCACAGATGTCCAGCATTGTTTCCACTGAGAAACTTGCTAGGAGAGTTTTCGCAGAATCTGCAATAGGACACACGGTGGCGCTCCAAGACCACAAATAACTTCGTCTTACTAAAGAAAGAAGCTTTCTGAGAAACCGCTTTGTGATGTGTGAATTCAACTCACTAAGTTTGCAGCTGTATTTCGTGGGGCCGTGGCCTAGCCCAATTTGTGTGGAATCTGAGAACAGATATTCCCGAACCCTTTGAAAACAATGGGGCCAAGGGAAACATCTTCCAATAAAAATGAGAAAGAAGCTTACTTGAGAAACTTCTTTCTGATCTGTGAGTTCATCTCACAGAGTTACAATCTCTGCCTCAAGAAGCAGTTTGCTAACACTCTTTTCGTGGAATCTACAAAGTGATATTTGGGAGCCTATTGGGCCCAAGGTGATAAAGGAAATATCCTCACATAATAACTAAAGAGAAGCTTTCTGAGAAACTGCATTGCCATGTGTGAATGCAACTCACAGAGTTACACGTTTCTCTTCAGTGATCAGTTTTTAGCACAGTTTTCTGGAGATCTGCAATTAGATACTTCATAGCGCAATGAACATTACAGTGACAAAGGAAATATCCAGATGAAAACTAGAAAGAAGCTTTCTTAGAAACTTCTTGGTGATGTGTGAATTCATCTCACAGAGTTACACTTATGTTTCGTGGAGCAGTCCATTAACACTGTCTTTGGGGAAACTGAGAAGGGCTTCTTTGGACCACATTGAGGCCTATGCTGAGAAAGGAAATTTCATCCGTTCAAAACGTGAAAGAAGCTTTCTGAGTAACTTCTTTCTGATCTGTGAGTTCATCTCACCGAGTTCCAATCTCTGCCTCAAGAAGCAGTTTGCTAACACTCTTTTCGTGGAATCTGCAAAGTGATATTTGGGAGCCTATAGGGGCCCATGGTGATAAAGGAAATATCCTCACATAATAACTAAAGAGAAGCTTTCTGAGAAACTGCATTGCCATGTGTGAATGCAACTCACAGAGTTACGCCATTGTTTTTTGCCGCCGTTTCTTAGGACTGTTTCCGTGGATTCCGAGAAGTGATATTTCAGATAGCTTTGAAGAATAGAAGGAAAAAGAAATATCCTCCAAGAGAAAGCAGAACCAAGCTTTCTGAGAAACTGCTTTGTGATATGTGAATTCATTTCACAGTGTTCTATCACCCTTTCTTGGGGGAGTTTCCTAGCACTCATTCGAGGAATCTCAGATGTGATGTCTTGGATATCGTTGAATCGCATGCTGAATAAGGAACTATCCTCAGAGAAACCTGCAGAGAAGCCTTCTCAGAAACTTCTTTGTTGTGGGTGATTTCAGCCCACAGATGTCCATCATTGTTTCCACTGAGAAACTTGCTAGCAGAGTTTTCGCAGAATCTGCAATAGGACACACGGTGGCGCTCCAAGACCACAAATAACCTCGTCTAACTAAAGAAAGAAGCTTTCTGAGAAACCGCTTTGTGATGTGTGAATTCAACTCACTAAGTTGCAGCTGTATTTCGTGGGGCCGTGGCCTAGCCCTATTTGTGTGGAATCTGAGAACAGATATTCCCGATCCCTTTGAAAACAATGGGGCCAATGGAAACATCTTCCAATAAAAATGAGAAAGAAGCTTACTGAGAAACTTCTTTCTGATCTGTGAGTTCATCTCACAGAGTTACAACCTCTGCCTCTAGAAGAAGTTTGCTGACACTCTTCTCGTGGAATCTGCAAAGTGATATTTGGGAGCCTATAGGGGCCCATGGTGATAAAGGAAATATCCTCACATAATAACCAAAGAGAAGCTTTCTGAGAAACTGCATTGCCATGTGTGAATGCAACTCACAGAGTTACACGTTCCTCTTCAGTGATCA
The DNA here is from genome assembly GCF_007565055.1 of Rhinopithecus roxellana. Classification (NCBI taxonomy): domain Eukaryota; kingdom Metazoa; phylum Chordata; class Mammalia; order Primates; family Cercopithecidae; genus Rhinopithecus; species Rhinopithecus roxellana. Next base: position 2,099 of record NW_022142412.1, read on the forward strand.
GTTTGTTAGCACAGTTTTCTGGAAATCTGCAATTAGATACTTCATAGCGCAATGAACATTACAGTGACAAAGGAAATATCCACAGATGAAAACTAGAAGGAAGCTTTCTTAGAAACTTCTTGTTGATGTGTGAATTCATCTCACAGAGTTACACTTATGTTTCGTGGAACAGTCCATTAACACTGTCTTTGGGGAAACTGAGAAGGGCTTCTTTGGACCACATTGAGGCCTACGCTGATAAAGGAAATTTCATCCGTTCAAAACGTGAAAGAAGCTTTCTGAGAAACTTCTTTCTGATCTGTGAGTTCATCTCACAGAGTTACAACCTCTGCCTCAAGAAGCAGTTTGCTAACACTCTTCTCGTCTAATCTGCAAAGTGATATTTGGGAGCCTATAGGGGCCCATGGTGATAAAGGAAATGTCCTCACATAATAACTAAAGAGAAGCTTTCTGAGAAACTGCATTGCCATGTGTGAATGCAACTCACAGAGTTACACGTTTCTCTTCAGTGATCAGTTTGTTAGCATAGTTTCTGGAGATCTGCAATTAGATACTTCATAGCGCAATGAACATTACAGTGACAAAGGAAATATCCAGATGAAAACTAGAAAGAAGCTTTCTTAGAAACTTCTTGGTGATGTGTGAATTCATCTCACAGAGTTACACTTATGTTTCGTGGAGCAGTCCATTAACACTGTCTTTGGGGAAACTGAGAAGGGCTTCTTTGGATCACATTGAGGCCTACGCTGATAAAGGAAATTTCATCCGTTCAAAACGTGAAAGAAGCTTTCTGAGAAACTTCTTTCTGATCTGTGAGTTCATCTCACAGAGTTACAACCTCTGCCTCAAGAAGAAGTTTGCTAACACTCTTCTCGTGGAATCTGCAAAGTGATATTTGGGAGCCTATAGGGGCCCAAGGTGATAAAGGAAATATCCTCACATAATAACTAAAGAGAAGCTTTCTGAGAAACTGCATTACCATGTGTGAATGCAACTCACAGAGTTACACGTTTCTCTTCAGTGATTAGTTTGTTAGCATAGTTTTCTGGATATCTGCAATTAGATACTTCATAGCGCAATGAACATTACAGTGACAAAGGAAATATCCAGATGAAAACTAGAAAGAAGCTTTCATAGAAACTTCTTGGTGATGTGTGAATTCATCTCACAGAGTTACACTTATGTTTCGTGGAGCAGTCCATTAACACTGTCTTTGGGGAAACTGAGAAGGGCTTCTTTGGATCACATTGAGGCCTACGCTGATAAAGGAAATTTCATCCGTTCAAAACGTGAAAGAAGCTTTCTGAGAAACTTCTTTCTGATCTGTGAGTTCATCTCACAGAGTTACAACCTCTGCCTCAAGAAGAAGTTTGCTAACACTCTTCTCGTGGTATCTGCAAAGTGATATTTGGAGCCTATAGGGGCCCATGGTGATAAAGGAAATATCCTCACATAATAACTAAAGAGAAGCTTTCTGAGAAACTGCATTACCATGTGTGAATGCAACTCACAGAGTTACACGTTTCTCTTCAGTGATCAGTTTGTTAGCATAGTTTTCTGGAGATCTGCAATTAGATACTTCATAGCGCAATGAACATTACAGTGACAAAGGAAATATCCAGATGAAAACTAGAAAGAAGCTTTCTTAGAAACTTCTTGGTGATGTGTGAATTCATCTCACAGAGTTACACTTATGTTTCGTGGAGCAGTCCATTAACACTGTCTTTGGGGAAACTGAGAAGGGCTTCTTTGGACCACATTGAGGCCTACGCTGATAAAGGAAATTTCATCCGTTCAAAACGTGAAAGAAGCTTTCTGAGAAACTTCTTTCTGATCTGTGAGTTCATCTCACCGAGTTCCAATCTCTGCCTCAAGAAGCAGTTTGCTAACACTCTTTTCGTGGAATCTGCAAAGTGATATTTGGGAGCCTATAGGGGCCCATGGTGATAAAGGAAATATCCTCACATAATAACTAAAGAGAAGCTTTCTGAGAAACTGCATTGCCATGTGTGAATGCAACTCACAGAGTTACGCCATTGTTTTTTGCAGCCGTTTCTTAGGACTGTTTCCGTGGATTCCGAGAAGTGATATTTCAGATAGCTTTGAAGAATAGAAGGAAAAAGAAATATCCTCCAAGAGAAAGCAGAACCAAGCTTTCTGAGAAACTGCTTTGTGATATGTGAATTCATTTCACAGTGTTCTATCACCCTTTCTTGGGGGAGTTTCCTAGCACTCATTCGAGGAATCTCAGATGTGATGTCTTGGATATCGTTGAATCGCATGCTGAATAAGGAACTATCCTCAGAGAAACCTGCAGAGAAGCCTTCTCAGAAACTTCTTTGTTGTGGGTGATTTCAGCCCACAGATGTCCATCATTGTTTCCACTGAGAAACTTGCTAGCAGAGTTTTCGCAGAATCTGCAATAGGACACACGGTGGCGCTCCAAGACCACAAATAACCTCGTCTACTAAAGAAAGAAGCTTTCTGAGAAACCGCTTTGTGATGTGTGAATTCAACTCACTAAGTTGCAGCTGTATTTCGTGGGGCCGTGGCCTAGCCCTATTTGTGTGGAATCTGAGAACAGATATTCCCGATCCCTTTGAAAACAATGGGGCCAATGGAAACATCTTCCAATAAAAATGAGAAAGAAGCTTACTGAGAAACTTCTTTCTGATCTGTGAGTTCATCTCACAGAGTTACAACCTCTGCCTCTAGAAGAAGTTTGCTGACACTCTTCTCGTGGAATCTGCAAAGTGATATTTGGGAGCCTATAGGGGCCCATGGTGATAAAGGAAATATCCTCACATAATAACTAAAGAGAAGCTTTCTGAGAAACTGCATTGCCATGTGTGAATGCAACTCACAGAGTTACACGTTCCTCTTCAGTGATCAGTTTGTTAGCACAGTTTTCTGGAGATCTGCAATTAGATACTTCATAGCGCAATGAACATTACAGTGACAAAGGAAATATCCACAGATGAAAACTAGAAAGAAGCTTTCTTAGAAACTTCTTGGTGATGTGTGAATTCATCTCACAGAGTTACACTTATGTTTCGTGGAGCAGTCCATTAACACTGTCTTTGGGGAAACTGAGAAGGGCTTCTTTGGATCACATTGAGGCCTACGCTGATAAAGGAAATTTCATCCGTTCAAAACGTGAAAGAAGCTTTCTGAGAAACTTCTTTCTGATCTGTGAGTTCATCTCACAGAGTTACAACCTCTGCCTCAAGAAGAAGTTTGCTAACACTCTTCTCGTCGTATCTGCAAAGTGATATTTGGGAGCCTATAGGGGCCCATGGTGATAAAGGAAATGTCCTCACATAATAACTAAAGAGAAGCTTTCTGAGAAACTGCATTACCATGTGTGAATGCAACTCACAGAGTTACACGTTTCTCTTCAGTGATCAGTTTGTTAGCATAGTTTTCTGGAGATCTGCAATTAGATACTTCATAGCGCAATGAACATTACAGTGACAAAGGAAATATCCAGATGAAAACTAGAAAGAAGCTTTCTTAGAAACTTCTTGGTGATGTGTGAATTCATCTCACAGAGTTACACTTATGTTTCGTGGAGCAGTCCATTAACACTGTCTTTGGGGAAACTGAGAAGGGCTTCTTTGGACCACATTGAGGCCTATGCTGAGAAAGGAAATTTCATCCGTTCAAAACGTGAAAGAAGCTTTCTGAGTAACTTCTTTCTGATCTGTGAGTTCATCTCACCGAGTTCCAATCTCTGCCTCAAGAAGCAGTTTGCTAACACTCTTTTCGTGGAATCTGCAAAGTGATATTTGGGAGCCTATAGGGGCCCATGGTGATAAAGGAAATATCCTCACATAATAACTAAAGAGAAGCTTTCTGAGAAACTGCATTGCCATGTGTGAATGCAACTCACAGAGTTACGCCATTGTTTTTTGCCGCCGTTTCTTAGGACTGTTTCCGTGGATTCCGAGAAGTGATATTTCAGATAGCTTTGAAGAATAGAAGGAAAAAGAAATATCCTCCAAGAGAAAGCAGAACCAAGCTTTCTGAGAAACTGCTTTGTGATATGTGAATTCATTTCACAGTGTTCTATCACCCTTTCTTGGGGGAGTTTCCTAGCACTCATTCGAGGAATCTCAGATGTGATGTCTTGGATATCGTTGAATCGCATGCTGAATAAGGAACTATCCTCAGAGAAACCTGCAGAGAAGCCTTCTCAGAAACTTCTTTGTTGTGGGTGATTTCAGCCCACAGATGTCCATCATTGTTTCCACTGAGAAACTTGCTAGCAGAGTTTTCGCAGAATCTGCAATAGGACACACGGTGGCGCTCCAAGACCACAAATAACCTCGTCTAACTAAAGAAAGAAGCTTTCTGAGAAACCGCTTTGTGATGTGTGAATTCAACTCACTAAGTTGCAGCTGTATTTCGTGGGGCCGTGGCCTAGCCCTATTTGTGTGGAATCTGAGAACAGATATTCCCGATCCCTTTGAAAACAATGGGGCCAATGGAAACATCTTCCAATAAAAATGAGAAAGAAGCTTACTGAGAAACTTCTTTCTGATCTGTGAGTTCATCTCACAGAGTTACAACCTCTGCCTCTAGAAGAAGTTTGCTGACACTCTTCTCGTGGAATCTGCAAAGTGATATTTGGGAGCCTATAGGGGCCCATGGTGATAAAGGAAATATCCTCACATAATAACCAAAGAGAAGCTTTCTGAGAAACTGCATTGCCATGTGTGAATGCAACTCACAGAGTTACACGTTCCTCTTCAGTGATCAGTTTGTTAGCACAGTTTTCTGGAAATCTGCAATTAGATACTTCATAGCGCAATGAACATTACAGTGACAAAGGAAATATCCACAGATGAAAACTAGAAGGAAGCTTTCTTAGAAACCTCTTGTTGATGTGTGAATTCATCTCACAGAGTTACACTTATGTTTCGTGGAACAGTCCATTAACACTGTCTTTGGGGAAACTGAGAAGGGCTTCTTTGGACCACATTGAGGCCTACGCTGATAAAGGAAATTTCATCCGTTCAAAACGTGAAAGAAGCTTTCTGAGAAACTTCTTTCTGATCTGTGAGTTCATCTCACAGAGTTACAACCTCTGCCTCAAGAAGAAGTTTGCTAACACTCTTCTCGTCTAATCTGCAAAGTGATATTTGGGAGCCTATAGGGGCCCATGGTGATAAAGGAAATGTCCTCACATAATAACTAAAGAGAAGCTTTCTGAGAAACTGCATTACCATGTGTGAATGCAACTCACAGAGTTACACGTTTCTCTTCAGTGATCAGTTTGTTAGCATAGTTTTCTGGAGATCTGCAATTAGATACTTCATAGCGCAATGAACATTACAGTGACAAAGGAAATATCCAGATGAAAACTAGAAAGAAGCTTTCTTAGAAACTTCTTGGTGATGTGTGAATTCATCTCACAGAGTTACACTTATGTTTCGTGGAGCAGTCCATTAACACTGTCTTTGGGGAAACTGAGAAGGGCTTCTTTGGACCACATTGAGGCCTATGCTGAGAAAGGAAATTTCATCCGTTCAAAACGTGAAAGAAGCTTTCTGAGTAACTTCTTTCTGATCTGTGAGTTCATCTCACCGAGTTCCAATCTCTGCCTCAAGAAGCAGTTTGCTAACACTCTTTTCGTGGAATCTGCAAAGTGATATTTGGGAGCCTATAGGGGCCCATGGTGATAAAGGAAATATCCTCACATAATAACTAAAGAGAAGCTTTCTGAGAAACTGCATTGCCATGTGTGAATGCAACTCACAGAGTTACGCCATTGTTTTTTGCCGCCGTTTCTTAGGACTGTTTCCGTGGATTCCGAGAAGTGATATTTCAGATAGCTTTGAAGAATAGAAGGAAAAAGAAATATCCTCCAAGAGAAAGCAGAACCAAGCTTTCTGAGAAACTGCTTTGTGATATGTGAATTCATTTCACAGTGTTCTATCACCCTTTCTTGGGGGAGTTTCCTAGCACTCATTCGAGGAATCTCAGATGTGATGTCTTGGATATCGTTGAATCGCATGCTGAATAAGGAACTATCCTCAGAGAAACCTGCAGAGAAGCCTTCTCAGAAACTTCTTTGTTGTGGGTGATTTCAGCCCACAGATGTCCATCATTGTTTCCACTGAGAAACTTGCTAGCAGAGTTTTCGCAGAATCTGCAATAGGACACACGGTGGCGCTCCAAGACCACAAATAACCTCGTCTAACTAAAGAAAGAAGCTTTCTGAGAAACCGCTTTGTGATGTGTGAATTCAACTCACTAAGTTGCAGCTGTATTTCGTGGGGCCGTGGCCTAGCCCTATTTGTGTGGAATCTGAGAACAGATATTCCCGATCCCTTTGAAAACAATGGGGCCAATGGAAACATCTTCCAATAAAAATGAGAAAGAAGCTTACTGAGAAACTTCTTTCTGATCTGTGAGTTCATCTCACAGAGTTACAACCTCTGCCTCAAGAAGAAGTTTGCTAACACTCTTCTCGTGGAATCTGCAAAGTGATATTTGGGAGCCTATAGGGGCCCATGGTGATAAAGGAAATATCCTCACATAATAACTAAAGAGAAGCTTTCTGAGAAACTGCATTGCCATGTGTGAATGCAACTCACAGAGTTACACGTTTCTCTTCAGTGATCAGTTTGTTAGCATAGTTTTCTGGAGATCTGCAATTAGATACTTCATAGCGCAATGAACATTACAGTGACAAAGGAAATATCCAGATGAAAACTAGAAAGAAGCTTTCTTAGAAACTTCTTGGTGATGTGTGAATTCATCTCACAGAGTTACACTTATGTTTCGTGGAGCAGTCCATTAACACTGTCTTTGGGGAAACTGAGAAGGGCTTCTTTGGATCACATTGAGGCCTACGCTGATAAAGGAAATTTCATCCGTTCAAAACGTGAAAGAAGCTTTCTGAGAAACTTCTTTCTGATCTGTGAGTTCATCTCACAGAGTTACAACCTCTGCCTCAAGAAGCAGTTTGCTAACACTCTTCTCGTGGAATCTGCAAAGTGATATTTGGGAGCCTATAGGGGCCCATGGTGATAAAGGAAATATCCTCACATAATAACTAAAGAGAAGCTTTCTGAGAAACTGCATTGCCATGTGTGAATGCAACTCACAGAGTTACACGTTTCTCTTCAGTGATCAGTTTGTTAGCATAGTTTTCTGGATATCTGCAATTAGATACTTCATAGCGCAATGAACATTACAGTGACAAAGGAAATATCCAGATGAAAACTAGAAAGAAGCTTTCATAGAAACTTGGTGATGTGTGAATTCATCTCACAGAGTTACACTTATGTTTCGTGGAGCAGTCCATTAACACTGTCTTTGGGGAAACTGAGAAGGGCTTCTTTGGATCACATTGAGGCCTACGCTGATAAAGGAAATTTCATCCGTTCAAAACGTGAAAGAAGCTTTCTGAGAAACTTCTTTCTGATCTGTGAGTTCATCTCACAGAGTTACAACCTCTGCCTCAAGAAGAAGTTTGCTAACACTCTTCTCGTGGTATCTGCAAAGTGATATTTGGGAGCCTATAGGGGCCCATGGTGATAAAGGAAATATCCTCACATAATAACTAAAGAGAAGCTTTCTGAGAAACTGCATTACCATGTGTGAATGCAACTCACAGAGTTACACGTTTCTCTTCAGTGATCAGTTTGTTAGCACAGTTTTCTGGAGATCTGCAATTAGATACTTCATAGCGCAATGAACATTACAGTGACAAAGGAAATATCCAGATGAAAACTAGAAAGAAGCTTTCTTAGAAACTTCTTGGTGATGTGTGAATTCATCTCACAGAGTTACACTTATGTTTCGTGGAGCAGTCCATTAACACTGTCTTTGGGGAAACTGAGAAGGGCTTCTTTGGATCACATTGAGGCCTACGCTGAGAAAGGAAATTTCATCCGTTCAAAACGTGAAAGAAGCTTTCTGAGTAACTTCTTTCTGATCTGTGAGTTCATCTCACCGAGTTCCAATCTCTGCCTCAAGAAGCAGTTTGCTAACACTCTTTTCGTGGAATCTGCAAAGTGATATTTGGGAGCCTATAGGGGCCCATGGTGATAAAGGAAATATCCTCACATAATAACTAAAGAGAAGCTTTCTGAGAAACTGCATTGCCATGTGTGAATGCAACTCACAGAGTTACGCCATTGTTTTTTGCCGCCGTTTCTTAGGACTGTTTCCGTGGATTCCGAGAAGTGATATTTCAGATAGCTTTGAAGAATAGAAGGAAAAAGAAATATCCTCCAAGAGAAAGCAGAACCAAGCTTTCTGAGAAACTGCTTTGTGATATGTGAATTCATTTCACAGTGTTCTATCACCCTTTCTTGGGGGAGTTTCCTAGCACTCATTCGAGGAATCTCAGATGTGATGTCTTGGATATCGTTGAATCGCATGCTGAATAAGGAACTATCCTCAGAGAAACCTGCAGAGAAGCCTTCTCAGAAACTTCTTTGTTGTGGGTGATTTCAGCCCACAGATGTCCATCATTGTTTCCACTGAGAAACTTGCTAGCAGAGTTTTCGCAGAATCTGCAATAGGACACACGGTGGCGCTCCAAGACCACAAATAACCTCGTCTAACTAAAGGAAGAAGCTTTCTGAGAAACCGCTTTGTGATGTGTGAATTCAACTCACTAAGTTGCAGCTGTATTTCGTGGGGCCGTGGCCTAGCCCTATTTGTGTGGAATCTGAGAACAGATATTCCCGATCCCTTTGAAAACAATGGGGCCAATGGAAACATCTTCCAATAAAAATGAGAAAGAAGCTTACTGAGAAACTTCTTTCTGATCTGTGAGTTCATCTCACAGAGTTACATCCTCTGCCTCTAGAAGAAGTTTGCTGACACTCTTCTCGTGGAATCTGCAAAGTGATATTTGGGAGCCTATAGGGGCCCATGGTGATAAAGGAAATATCCTCACATAATAACCAAAGAGAAGCTTTCTGAGAAACTGCATTGCCATGTGTGAATGCAACTCACAGAGTTACACGTTTCTCTTCAGTGATCAGTTTGTTAGCACAGTTTTCTGGAGATCTGCAATTAGATACTTCATAGCGCAATGAACATTACAGTGACAAAGGAAATATCCAGAGATGAAAACTAGAAAGAAGCTTTCATTAGAAACTTCTTGGTGATGTGTGAATTCATCTCACAGAGTTACACTTATGTTTCGTGGAGCAGTCCATTAACACTGTCTTTGGGGAAACTGAGAAGGGCTTCTTTGGATCACATTGAGGCCTACGCTGATAAAGGAAATTTCATCCGTTCAAAACGTGAAAGAAGCTTTCTGAGAAACTTCTTTCTGATCTGTGAGTTCATCTCACAGAGTTACAACCTCTGCCTCAAGAAGAAGTTTGCTAACACTCTTCTCGTCTAATCTGCAAAGTGATATTTGGAGGCCTATAGGGGCCCATGGTGATAAAGGAAATGTCCTCACATAATAACTAAAGAGAAGCTTTCTGAGAAACTGCATTACCATGTGTGAATGCAACTCACAGAGTTACACGTTTCTCTTCAGTGATCAGTTTGTTAGCATAGTTTTCTGGAGATCTGCAATTAGATACTTCATAGCGCAATGAACATTACAGTGACAAAGGAAATATCCAGATGAAAACTAGAAAGAAGCTTTCTTAGAAACTTCTTGTTGATGTGTGAATTCATCTCACAGAGTTACACTTATGTTTCGTGGAGCAGTCCATTAACACTGTCTTTGGGGAAACTGAGAAGGGCTTCTTTGGATCACATTGAGGCCTACGCTGATAAAGGAAATTTCATCCGTTCAAAACGTGAAAGAAGCTTTCTGAGAAACTTCTTTCTGATCTGTGAGTTCATCTCACCGAGTTCCAATCTCTGCCTCAAGAAGCAGTTTGCTAACACTCTTTTCGTGGAATCTGCAAAGTGATATTTGGGAGCCTATAGGGGCCCATGGTGATAAAGGAAATATCCTCACATAATAACTAAAGAGAAGCTTTCTGAGAAACTGCATTGCCATGTGTGAATGCAACTCACAGAGTTACGCCATTGTTTTTTGCCGCCGTTTCTTAGGACTGTTTCCGTGGATTCCGAGAAGTGATATTTCAGATAGCTTTGAAGAATAGAAGGAAAAAGAAATATCCTCCAAGAGAAAGCAGAACCAAGCTTTCTGAGAAACTGCTTTGTGATATGTGAATTCATTTCACAGTGTTCTATCACCCTTTCTTGGGGGAGTTTCCTAGCACTCATTCGAGGAATCTCAGATGTGATGTCTTGGATATCGTTGAATCGCATGCTGAATAAGGAACTATCCTCAGAGAAACCTGCAGAGAAGCCTTCTCAGAAACTTCTTTGTTGTGGGTGATTTCAGCCCACAGATGTCCATCATTGTTTCCACTGAGAAACTTGCTAGCAGAGTTTTCGCAGAATCTGCAATAGGACACACGGTGGCGCTCCAAGACCACAAATAACCTCGTCTACTAAAGAAAGAAGCTTTCTGAGAAACCGCTTTGTGATAGTGTGAATTCAACTCACTAAGTTGCAGCTGTATTTCGTGGGGCCGTGGCCTAGCCCTATTTGTGTGGAATCTGAGAACAGATATTCCCGAATCCCTTTGAAAACAATGGGGCCAATGGAAACATCTTCCAATAAAAATGAGAAAGAAGCTTACTGAGAAACTTCTTTCTGATCTGTGAGTTCATCTCACAGAGTTACAACCTCTGCCTCTAGAAGCAGTTTGCTGACACTCTTCTCGTGGAATCTGCAAAGTGATATTTGGCAGCCTATAGGGGCCATGGTGATAAAGGAAATATCCTCACATAATAACTAAAGAGAAGCATTCTGAGAAACTGCATTGCCATGTGTGAATGCAACTCACAGAGTTACACGTTCTCTTCAGTGATCAGTTTGTTAGCATAGTTTTCTGGAGATCTGCAATTAGATACTTCATAGCGCAATGAACATTACAGTGACAAAGGAAATATCCAGATGAAAACTAGAAAGAAGCTTTCTTAGAAACTTCTTGGTGATGTGTGAATTCATCTCACAGAGTTACACTTATGTTTCGTGGAGCAGTCCATTAACACTGTCTTTGGGGAAACTGAGAAGGGCTTCTTTGGATCACATTGAGGCCTACGCTGATAAAGGAAATTTCATCCGTTCAAAACGTGAAAGAAGCTTTCTGAGAAACTTCTTTCTGATCTGTGAGTTCATCTCACAGAGTTACAACCTCTGCCTCAAGAAGAAGTTTGCTAACACTCTTCTCGTCTAATCTGCAAAGTGATATTTGGGAGCCTATAGGGGCCCATGGTGATAAAGGAAATGTCCTCACATAATAACTAAAGAGAAGCTTTCTGAGAAACTGCATTACCATGTGTGAATGCAACTCACAGAGTTACACGTTTCTCTTCAGTGATCAGTTTGTTAGCATAGTTTTCTGGAGATCTGCAATTAGATACTTCATAGCGCAATGAACATTACAGTGACAAAGGAAATATCCAGATGAAAACTAGAAAGAAGCTTTCTTAGAAACTTCTTGGTGATGTGTGAATTCATCTCACAGAGTTACACTTATGTTTCGTGGAGCAGTCCATTAACACTGTCTTTGGGGAAACTGAGAAGAGCTTCTTTGGATCACATTGAGGCCTACGCTGATAAAGGAAATTTCATCCGTTCAAAACGTGAAAGAAGCTTTCTGAGAAACTTCTTTCTGATCTGTGAGTTCATCTCACAGAGTTACAATCTCTGCCTCAAGAAGCAGTTTGCTAACACTCTTCTCGTCGAATCTGCAAAGTGATATTTGGGAGCCTATAGGGGCCCATGGTGATAAAGGAAATATCCTCACATAATAACTAAAGAGAAGCTTTCTGAGAAACTGCATTAGCCATGTGTGAATGCAACTCACAGAGTTACACGTTTCTCTTCAGTGATCAGTTTGTTAGCATAGTTTTCTGGAGATCTGCAATTAGATACTTCATAGCGCAATGAACATTACAGTGACAAAGGAAATATCCAGATGAAAACTAGAAAGCTTTCAGAAACTTGGTGATGTGTGAATTCATCTCACAGAGTTACACTTATGTTTCGTGGAGCAGTCCATTAACACTGTCTTTGGGGAAACTGAGAAGGGCTTCTTTGGATCACATTGAGGCCTACGCTGATAAAGGAAATTTCATCCGTTCAAAACGTGAAAGAAGCTTTCTGAGAAACTTCTTTCTGATCTGTGAGTTCATCTCACGAGTTACAACCTCTGCCTCAAGAAGAAGTTTGCTAACACTCTTCTCGTGGTATCTGCAAAGTGATATTTGGGAGCCTATAGGGGCCCATGGTGATAAAGGAAATATCCTCACATAATAACTAAAGAGAAGCTTTCTGAGAAACTGCATTACCATGGGTGAATGCAACTCACAGAGTTACACGTTTCTCTTCAGTGATCAGTTTGTAAGCACAGTTTTCTGGAGATCTGCAATTAGATACTTCATAGCGCAATGAACATTACAGTGACAAAGGAAATATCCAGATGAAAACTAGAAAGAAGCTTTCTTAGAAACTTCTTGGTGATGTGTGAATTCATCTCACAGAGTTACACTTATGTTTCGTGGAGCAGTCCATTAACACTGTCTTTGGGGAAACTGAGAAGGGCTTCTTTGGACCACATTGAGGCCTATGCTGAGATAGGAAATTTCATCCGTTCAAAACGTGAAAGAAGCTTTCTGAGTAACTTCTTTCTGATCTGTGAGTTCATCTCACCGAGTTACAATCTCTGCCTCAAGAAGCAGTTTGCTAACACTCTTTTCGTGGAATCTGCAAAGTGATATTTGGGAGCCTATAGGGGCCCATGGTGATAAAGGAAATATCCTCACATAATAACTAAAGAGAAGCTTTCTGAGAAACTGCATTGCCATGTGTGAATGCAACTCACAGAGTTACGCCATTGTTTTTTGCCGCCGTTTCTTAGGACTGTTTCCGTGGATTCCGAGAAGTGATATTTCAGATAGCTTTGAAGAATAGAAGGAAAAAGAAATATCCTCCAAGAGAAAGCAGAACCAAGCTTTCTGAGAAACTGCTTTGTGATATGTGAATTCATTTCACAGTGTTCTATCACCCTTTCTTGGGGGAGTTTCCTAGCACTCATTCGAAGAATCTCTGATGTGATGTCTTCGATATCGTTGAATCGCATGCTGAATAAGGAACTATCCTCAGAGAAACCTGCAGAGAAGCCTTCTCAGAAACTTCTTTGTTGTGGGTGATTTCAGCCCACAGATGTCCATCATTGTTTCCACTGAGAAACTTGCTAGCAGAGTTTTCGCAGAATCTGCAATAGGACACACGGTGGCGCTCCAAGACCACAAATAACCTCGTCTAACTAAAGAAGAAGCTTTCTGAGAAACCGCTTTGTGATGTGTGAATTCAACTCACTAAGTTGCAGCTGTATTTCGTGGGGCCGTGGCCTAGCCCTATTTGTGTGGAATCTGAGAACAGATATTCCCGAACCCTTTGAAAACAATGGGGCCAAGGGAAACATCTTCCAATAAAAATGAGAAAGAAGCTTACTGAGAAACTTCTTTCTGATCTGTGAGTTCATCTCACAGAGTTACAATCTCTGCCTCAAGAAGCCGTTTGCTAACACTCTTTTCGTGGAATCTGCAAAGTGATATTTGGGCAGCCTATTGGGGTCCATGGTGATAAAGGAAATATCCTCACATAATAACTAAAGAGAAGCATTCTGAGAAACTGCATTGCCATGTGTGAATGCAACTCACAGAGTTACACGTTTCTCTTCAGTGATCAGTTTGTTAGCATAGTTTTCTGGAGATCTGCAATTAGATACTTCATAGCGCAATGAACATTACAGTGACAAAGGAAATATCCAGAGATGAAAACTAGAAAGAAGCTTTCATAGAAACTTCTTGGTGATGTGTGAATTCATCTCACAGAGTTACACTTATGTTTCGTGGAGCAGTCCATTAACACTGTCTTTGGGGAAACTGAGAAGGGCTTCTTTGGATCACATTGAGGCCTACGCTGATAAAGGAAATTTCATCCGTTCAAAACGTGAAAGAAGCTTTCTGAGAAACTTCTTTCTGATCTGAGAGTTCATCTCACAGAGTTACAACCTCTGCCTCAAGAAGAAGTTTGCTAACACTCTTCTCGTCTAATCTGTAAAGTGATATTTGGAGGCCTATAGGGGCCCATGGTGATAAAGGAAATGTCCTCACATAATAACTAAAGAGAAGCTTTCTGAGAAACTGCATTGCCATGTGTGAATGCAACTCACAGAGTTACACGTTTCTCTTCAGTGATCAGTTTGTTAGCACAGTTTTCTGGAGATCTGCAATTAGATACTTCATAGCGCAATGAACATTACAGTGACAAAGGAAATATCCCAGATGAAAACTAGAAGGAAGCTTTCTTAGAAACTTCTTGTTGATGTGTGAATTCATCTCACAGAGTTACACTTATGTTTCGTGGAGCAGTCCATTAACACTGTCTTTGGGGAAACTGAGAAGGGCTTCTTTGGATCACATTGAGGCCTACGCTGATAAAGGAAATTTCATCCGTTCAAAACGTGAAAGAAGCTTTCTGAGAAACTTCTTTCTGATCTGTGAGTTCATCTCACAGAGTTACAATCTCTGCCTCAAGAAGAAGTTTGCTAACACTCTTCTCGTCTAATCTGCAAAGTGATATTTGGGAGCCTATAGGGGCCCATGGTGATAAAGGAAATGTCCTCACATAATAACTAAAGAGAAGCTTTCTGAGAAACTGCATTACCATGTGTGAATGCAACTCACAGAGTTACACGTTTCTCTTCAGTGATCAGTTTGTTAGCATAGTTTTCTGGAGATCTGCAATTAGATACTTCATAGCGCAATGAACATTACAGTGACAAAGGAAATATCCAGATGAAAACTAGAAAGAAGCTTTCTTAGAAACTTCTTGGTGATGTGTGAATTCATCTCACAGAGTTACACTTATGTTTCGTGGAGCAGTCCATTAACACTGTCTTTGGGGAAACTGAGAAGGGCTTCTTTGGATCACATTGAGGCTTACGCTGATAAAGGAAATTTCATCCATTCAAAACGTGAAAGAAGCTTTCTGAGAAACTTCTTTCTGATCTGTGAGTTCATCTCACAGAGTTACAACCTCTGCCTCAAGAAGAAGTTTGCTAACACTCTTCTCGTCTAATCTGCAAAGTGATATTTGGGAGCCTATAGGGGCCCATGGTGATAAAGGAAATGTCCTCACATAATAACTAAAGAGAAGCTTTCTGAGAAACTGCATTACCATGTGTGAATGCAACTCACAGAGTTACACGTTTCTCTTCAGTGATCAGTTTGTTAGCATAGTTTTCTGGAGATCTGCAATTAGATACTTCATAGCGCAATGAACATTACAGTGACAAAGGAAATATCCAGATGAAAACTAGAAAGAAGCTTTCTTAGAAACTTCTTGGTGATGTGTGAATTCATCTCACAGAGTTACACTTATGTTTCGTGGAGCAGTCCATTAACACTGTCTTTGGGGAAACTGAGAAGAGCTTCTTTGGATCACATTGAGGCCTACGCTGATAAAGGAAATTTCATCCGTTCAAAACGTGAAAGAAGCTTTCTGAGAAACTTCTTTCTGATCTGTGAGTTCATCTCACCGAGTTCCAATCTCTGCCTCAAGAAGCAGTTTGCTAACACTCTTTTCGTGGAATCTGCAAAGTGATATTTGGGAGCCTATAGGGGCCCATGGTGATAAAGGAAATATCCTCACATAATAACTAAAGAGAAGCTTTCTGAGAAACTGCATTGCCATGTGTGAATGCAACTCACAGAGTTACGCCATTGTTTTTTGCAGCCGTTTCTTAGGACTGTTTCCGTGGATTCCGAGAAGTGATATTTCAGATAGCTTTGAAGAATAGAAGGAAAAAGAAATATCCTCCAAGAGAAAGCAGAACCAAGCTTTCTGAGAAACTGCTTTGTGATATGTGAATTCATTTCACAGTGTTCTATCACCCTTTCTCGGGGGAGTTTCCTAGCACTCATTTGAGGAATCTCAGATGTGATGTCTTGGATATCGTTGAATCGCATGCTGAATAAGGAACTATCCTCAGAGAAACCTGCAGAGAAGCCTTCTCAGAAACTTCTTTGTTGTGGGTGATTTCAGCCCACAGATGTCCATCATTGTTACCACTGAGAAACTTGCTAGGAGAGTTTTCGCAGAATCTGCAATAGGACACACGGTGGCGCTCCAAGACCACAAATAACTTCGTCTTAGTAAAGAAAGAAGCTTTCTGAGAAACCGCTTTGTGATATGTGAATTCAACTCACTAAGTTGCAGCTGTATTTCGTGGGGCCGTGGCCTAGCCCTATTTGTGTGGAATCTGAGAACAGATATTCCCGAACCCTTTGAAAACAATGGGGCCAAGGGAAACATCTTCCAATAAAAATGAGAAAGAAGCTTACTGAGAAACTTCTTTCTGATCTGTGAGTTCATCTCACAGAGTTACAATCTCTGCCTCAAGAAGCCGTTTGCTAACACTCTTTTCGTGGAATCTGCAAAGTGATATTTGGCAGCCTATTGGGGTCCATGGTGATAAAGGAAATATCCTCACATATTAACTAAAGAGAAGCATTCTGAGAAACTGCATTGCCATGTGTGAATGCAACTCACAGAGTTACACGTTTCTCTTCAGTGATCAGTTTGTTAGCATAGTTTTCTGGAGATCTGCAATTAGATACTTCATAGCGCAATGAACATTACAGTGACAAAGGAAATATCCAGAGATGAAAACTAGAAAGAAGCTTTCATAGAAACTTCTTGGTGATGTGTGAATTCATCTCACAGAGTTACACTTATGTTTCGTGGAGCAGTCCATTAACACTGTCTTTGGGGAAACTGAGAAGGGCTTCTTTGGATCACATTGAGGCCTACGCTGATAAAGGAAATTTCATCCGTTCAAAACGTGAAAGAAGCTTTCTGAGAAACTTCTTTCTGATCTGAGAGTTCATCTCACAGAGTTACAACCTCTGCCTCAAGAAGAAGTTTGCTAACACTCTTCTCGTCTAATCTGCAAAGTGATATTTGGAGGCCTATAGGGGCCCATGGTGATAAAGGAAATATCCTCACATAATAACTAAAGAGAAGCTTTCTGAGAAACTGCATTGCCATGTGTGAATGCAACTCACAGAGTTACGCCATTGTTTTTTGCAGCCGTTTCTTAGGACTGTTTCCGTGGATTCCGAGAAGTGATATTTCAGATAGCTTTGAAGAATAGAAGGAAAAAGAAATATCCTCCAAGAGAAAGCAGAACCAAGCTTTCTGAGAAACTGCTTTGTGATATGTGAATTCATTTCACAGTGTTCTATCACCCTTTCTCGGGGGAGTTTCCTAGCACTCATTTGAGGAATCTCAGATGTGATGTCTTGGATATCGTTGAATCGCATGCTGAATAAGGAACTATCCTCAGAGAAACCTGCAGAGAAGCCTTCTCAGAAACTTCTTTGTTGTGGGTGATTTCAGCCCACAGATGTCCATCATTGTTACCACTGAGAAACTTGCTAGGAGAGTTTTCGCAGAATCTGCAATAGGACACACGGTGGCGCTCCAAGACCACAAATAACTTCGTCTTAGTAAAGAAAGAAGCTTTCTGAGAAACCGCTTTGTGATATGTGAATTCAACTCACTAAGTTGCAGCTGTATTTCGTGGGGCCGTGGCCTAGCCCTATTTGTGTGGAATCTGAGAACAGATATTCCCGAACCCTTTGAAAACAATGGGGCCAAGGGAAACATCTTCCAATAAAAATGAGAAAGAAGCTTACTGAGAAACTTCTTTCTGATCTGTGAGTTCATCTCACAGAGTTACAATCTCTGCCTCAAGAAGCCGTTTGCTAACACTCTTTCGTGGAATCTGCAAAGTGATATTTGGCAGCCTATTGGGGCCCATGGTGATAAAGGAAATATCCTCACATAATAACTAAAGAGAAGCATTCTGAGAAACTGCATTGCCATGTGTGAATGCAACTCACAGAGTTACACGTTTCTCTTCAGTGATCAGTTTGTTAGCATAGTTTTATGGAGATCTGCAATTAGATACTTCATAGCGCAATGAACATTACAGTGACAAAGGAAATATCCAGATGAAAACTAGAAAGAAGCTTTCTTAGAAACTTCTTGGTGATGTGTGAATTCATCTCACAGAGTTACACTTATGTTTCGTGGAGCAGTCCATTAACACTGTCTTTGGGGAAACTGAGAAGAGCTTCTTTGGATCACATTGAGGCCTACGCTGATAAAGGAAATTTCATCCGTTCAAAACGTGAAAGAAGCTTTCTGAGAAACTTCTTTCTGATCTGTGAGTTCATCTCACAGAGTTACAACCTCTGCCTCAAGAAGAAGTTTGCTAACACTCTTCTCGTCTAATCTGCAAAGTGATATTTGGGAGCCTATAGGGGCCCATGGTGATAAAGGAAATGTCCTCACATAATAACTAAAGAGAAGCTTTCTGAGAAACTGCATTACCATGTGTGAATGCAACTCACAGAGTTACACGTTTCTCTTCAGTGATCAGTTTGTTAGCACAGTTTTATGGAGATCTGCAATTAGATACTTCATAGCGCAATGAACATTACAGTGACAAAGGAAATATCCAGATGAAAACTAGAAAGGAAGCTTTCTTAGAAACTTCTTGTTGATGTGTGAATTCATCTCACAGAGTTACACTTATGTTTCGTGGAGCAGTCCATTAACACTGTCTTTGGGGAAACTGAGAAGGGCTTCTTTGGATCACATTGAGGCTACGCTGATAAAGGAAATTTCATCCGTTCAAAACGTGAAAGAAGCTTTCTGAGAAACTTCTTTCTGATCTGTGAGTTCATCTCACAGAGTTACAACCTCTGCCTCAAGAAGAAGTTTGCTAACACTCTTCTCGTCTAATCTGCAAAGTGATATTTGGGAGCCTATAGGGGCCCATGGTGATAAAGGAAATGTCCTCACATAATAACTAAAGAGAAGCTTTCTGAGAAACTGCATTACCATGTGTGAATGCAACTCACAGAGTTACACGTTTCTCTTCAGTGATCAGTTTGTTAGCATAGTTTTCTGGAGATCTGCAATTAGATACTTCATAGCGCAATGAACATTACAGTGACAAAGGAAATATCCAGATGAAAACTAGAAAGAAGCTTTCTTAGAAACTTCTTGGTGATGTGTGAATTCATCTCACAGAGTTACACTTATGTTTCGTGGAGCAGTCCATTAACACTGTCTTTGGGGAAACTGAGAAGAGCTTCTTTGGATCACATTGAGGCCTACGCTGATAAAGGAAATTTCATCCGTTCAAAACGTGAAAGAAGCTTTCTGAGAAACTTCTTTCTGATCTGTGAGTTCATCTCACCGAGTTCCAATCTCTGCCTCAAGAAGCAGTTTGCTAACACTCTTTTCGTGGAATCTGCAAAGTGATATTTGGGAGCCTATAGGGGCCCATGGTGATAAAGGAAATATCCTCACATAATAACTAAAGAGAAGCTTTCTGAGAAACTGCATTGCCATGTGTGAATGCAACTCACAGAGTTACGCCATTGTTTTTTGCAGCCGTTTCTTAGGACTGTTTCCGTGGATTCCGAGAAGTGATATTTCAGATAGCTTTGAAGAATAGAAGGAAAAAGAAATATCCTCCAAGAGAAAGCAGAACCAAGCTTTCTGAGAAACTGCTTTGTGATATGTGAATTCATTTCACAGTGTTCTATCACCCTTTCTCGGGGGAGTTTCCTAGCACTCATTTGAGGAATCTCAGATGTGATGTCTTGGATATCGTTGAATCGCATGCTGAATAAGGAACTATCCTCAGAGAAACCTGCAGAGAAGCCTTCTCAGAAACTTCTTTGTTGTGGGTGATTTCAGCCCACAGATGTCCATCATTGTTACCACTGAGAAACTTGCTAGGAGAGTTTTCGCAGAATCTGCAATAGGACACACGGTGGCGCTCCAAGACCACAAATAACTTCGTCTTAGTAAAGAAAGAAGCTTTCTGAGAAACCGCTTTGTGATATGTGAATTCAACTCACTAAGTTGCAGCTGTATTTCGTGGGGCCGTGGCCTAGCCCTATTTGTGTGGAATCTGAGAACAGATATTCCCGAACCCTTTGAAAACAATGGGGCCAAGGGAAACATCTTCCAATAAAAATGAGAAAGAAGCTTACTGAGAAACTTCTTTCTGATCTGTGAGTTCATCTCACAGAGTTACAATCTCTGCCTCAAGAAGCCGTTTGCTAACACTCTTTTCGTGGAATCTGCAAAGTGATATTTGGCAGCCTATTGGGGTCCATGGTGATAAAGGAAATATCCTCACATATTAACTAAAGAGAAGCATTCTGAGAAACTGCATTGCCATGTGTGAATGCAACTCACAGAGTTACACGTTTCTCTTCAGTGATCAGTTTGTTAGCATAGTTTTCTGGAGATCTGCAATTAGATACTTCATAGCGCAATGAACATTACAGTGACAAAGGAAATATCCAGATGAAAACTAGAAAGAAGCTTTCATAGAAACTTCTTGGTGATGTGTGAATTCATCTCACAGAGTTACACTTATGTTTCGTGGAGCAGTCCATTAACACTGTCTTTGGGGAAACTGAGAAGGGCTTCTTTGGATCACATTGAGGCCTACGCTGATAAAGGAAATTTCATCCGTTCAAAACGTGAAAGAAGCTTTCTGAGAAACTTCTTTCTGATCTGAGAGTTCATCTCACAGAGTTACAACCTCTGCCTCAAGAAGAAGTTTGCTAACACTCTTCTCGTCTAATCTGCAAAGTGATATTTGGAGGCCTATAGGGGCCCATGGTGATAAAGGAAATATCCTCACATAATAACTAAAGAGAAGCTTTCTGAGAAACTGCATTGCCATGTGTGAATGCAACTCACAGAGTTACGCCATTGTTTTTTGCAGCCGTTTCTTAGGACTGTTTCCGTGGATTCCGAGAAGTGATATTTCAGATAGCTTTGAAGAATAGAAGGAAAAAGAAATATCCTCCAAGAGAAAGCAGAACCAAGCTTTCTGAGAAACTGCTTTGTGATATGTGAATTCATTTCACAGTGTTCTATCACCCTTTCTCGGGGGAGTTTCCTAGCACTCATTTGAGGAATCTCAGATGTGATGTCTTGGATATCGTTGAATCGCATGCTGAATAAGGAACTATCCTCAGAGAAACCTGCAGAGAAGCCTTCTCAGAAACTTCTTTGTTGTGGGTGATTTCAGCCCACAGATGTCCATCATTGTTACCACTGAGAAACTTGCTAGGAGAGTTTTCGCAGAATCTGCAATAGGACACACGGTGGCGCTCCAAGACCACAAATAACTTCGTCTTAGTAAAGAAAGAAGCTTTCTGAGAAACCGCTTTGTGATATGTGAATTCAACTCACTAAGTTGCAGCTGTATTTCGTGGGGCCGTGGCCTAGCCCTATTTGTGTGGAATCTGAGAACAGATATTCCCGAACCCTTTGAAAACAATGGGGCCAAGGGAAACATCTTCCAATAAAAATGAGAAAGAAGCTTACTGAGAAACTTCTTTCTGATCTGTGAGTTCATCTCACAGAGTTACAACCTCTGCCTCAAGAAGAAGTTTGCTAACACTCTTCTCGTCTAATCTGCAAAGTGATATTTGGAGGCCTATAGGGGCCCATGGTGATAAAGGAAATGTCCTCACATAATAACTAAAGAGAAGCTTTCTGAGAAACTGCATTACCATGTGTGAATGCAACTCACAGAGTTACACGTTTCTCTTCAGTGATCAGTTTGTTAGCATAGTTTAATGGAGATCTGCAATTAGATACTTCATAGCGCAATGAACATTACAGTGACAAAGGAAATATCCAGATGAAAACTAGAAAGAAGCTTTCTTAGAAACTTCTTGGTGATGTGTGAATTCATCTCACAGAGTTACACTTATGTTTCGTGGAGCAGTCCATTAACACTGTCTTTGGGGAAACTGAGAAGAGCTTCTTTGGATCACATTGAGGCCTACGCTGATAAAGGAAATTTCATCCGTTCAAAACGTGAAAGAAGCTTTCTGAGAAACTTCTTTCTGATCTGTGAGTTCATCTCACAGAGTTACAACCTCTGCCTCAAGAAGAAGTTTGCTAACACTCTTCTCGTCGAATCTGCAAAGTGATATTTGGGAGCCTATAGGGGCCCATGGTGATAAAGGAAATGTCCTCACATAATAACTAAAGAGAAGCTTTCTGAGAAACTGCATTACCATGTGTGAATGCAACTCACAGAGTTACACGTTTCTCTTCAGTGATCAGTTTGTTAGCACAGTTTTATGGAGATCTGCAATTAGATACTTCATAGCGCAATGAACATTACAGTGACAAAGGAAATATCCAGATGAAAACTAGAAAGGAAGCTTTCTTAGAAACTTCTTGTTGATGTGTGAATTCATCTCACAGAGTTACACTTATGTTTCGTGGAGCAGTCCATTAACACTGTCTTTGGGGAAACTGAGAAGGGCTTCTTTGGATCACATTGAGGCTACGCTGATAAAGGAAATTTCATCCGTTCAAAACGTGAAAGAAGCTTTCTGAGAAACTTCTTTCTGATCTGTGAGTTCATCTCACAGAGTTACAACCTCTGCCTCAAGAAGAAGTTTGCTAACACTCTTCTCGTCTAATCTGCAAAGTGATATTTGGGAGCCTATAGGGGCCCATGGTGATAAAGGAAATGTCCTCACATAATAACTAAAGAGAAGCTTTCTGAGAAACTGCATTACCATGTGTGAATGCAACTCACAGAGTTACACGTTTCTCTTCAGTGATCAGTTTGTTAGCATAGTTTTCTGGAGATCTGCAATTAGATACTTCATAGCGCAATGAACATTACAGTGACAAAGGAAATATCCAGATGAAAACTAGAAAGAAGCTTTCTTAGAAACTTCTTGGTGATGTGTGAATTCATCTCACAGAGTTACACTTATGTTTCGTGGAGCAGTCCATTAACACTGTCTTTGGGGAAACTGAGAAGAGCTTCTTTGGATCACATTGAGGCCTACGCTGATAAAGGAAATTTCATCCGTTCAAAACGTGAAAGAAGCTTTCTGAGAAACTTCTTTCTGATCTGTGAGTTCATCTCACCGAGTTCCAATCTCTGCCTCAAGAAGCAGTTTGCTAACACTCTTTTCGTGGAATCTGCAAAGTGATATTTGGGAGCCTATAGGGGCCCATGGTGATAAAGGAAATATCCTCACATAATAACTAAAGAGAAGCTTTCTGAGAAACTGCATTGCCATGTGTGAATGCAACTCACAGAGTTACGCCATTGTTTTTTGCAGCCGTTTCTTAGGACTGTTTCCGTGGATTCCGAGAAGTGATATTTCAGATAGCTTTGAAGAATAGAAGGAAAAAGAAATATCCTCCAAGAGAAAGCAGAACCAAGCTTTCTGAGAAACTGCTTTGTGATATGTGAATTCATTTCACAGTGTTCTATCACCCTTTCTCGGGGGAGTTTCCTAGCACTCATTTGAGGAATCTCAGATGTGATGTCTTGGATATCGTTGAATCGCATGCTGAATAAGGAACTATCCTCAGAGAAACCTGCAGAGAAGCCTTCTCAGAAACTTCTTTGTTGTGGGTGATTTCAGCCCACAGATGTCCATCATTGTTACCACTGAGAAACTTGCTAGGAGAGTTTTCGCAGAATCTGCAATAGGACACACGGTGGCGCTCCAAGACCACAAATAACTTCGTCTTAGTAAAGAAAGAAGCTTTCTGAGAAACCGCTTTGTGATATGTGAATTCAACTCACTAAGTTGCAGCTGTATTTCGTGGGGCCGTGGCCTAGCCCTATTTGTGTGGAATCTGAGAACAGATATTCCCGAACCCTTTGAAAACAATGGGGCCAAGGGAAACATCTTCCAATAAAAATGAGAAAGAAGCTTACTGAGAAACTTCTTTCTGATCTGTGAGTTCATCTCACAGAGTTACAATCTCTGCCTCAAGAAGCCGTTTGCTAACACTCTTTTCGTGGAATCTGCAAAGTGATATTTGGCAGCCTATTGGGGTCCATGGTGATAAAGGAAATATCCTCACATATTAACTAAAGAGAAGCATTCTGAGAAACTGCATTGCCATGTGTGAATGCAACTCACAGAGTTACACGTTTCTCTTCAGTGATCAGTTTGTTAGCATAGTTTTCTGGAGATCTGCAATTAGATACTTCATAGCGCAATGAACATTACAGTGACAAAGGAAATATCCAGAGATGAAAACTAGAAAGAAGCTTTCATAGAAACTTCTTGGTGATGTGTGAATTCATCTCACAGAGTTACACTTATGTTTCGTGGAGCAGTCCATTAACACTGTCTTTGGGGAAACTGAGAAGGGCTTCTTTGGATCACATTGAGGCCTACGCTGATAAAGGAAATTTCATCCGTTCAAAACGTGAAAGAAGCTTTCTGAGAAACTTCTTTCTGATCTGAGAGTTCATCTCACAGAGTTACAACCTCTGCCTCAAGAAGAAGTTTGCTAACACTCTTCTCGTCTAATCTGTAAAGTGATATTTGGAGGCCTATAGGGGCCCATGGTGATAAAGGAAATGTCCTCACATAATAACTAAAGAGAAGCTTTCTGAGAAACTGCATTGCCATGTGTGAATGCAACTCACAGAGTTACACGTTTCTCTTCAGTGATCAGTTTGTTAGCATAGTTTAATGGAGATCTGCAATTAGATACTTCATAGCGCAATGAACATTACAGTGACAAAGGAAATATCCACAGATGAAAACTAGAAAGGAAGCTTTCTTAGAAACTTCTTGTTGATGTGTGAATTCATCTCACAGAGTTACACTTATGTTTCGTGGAGCAGTCCATTAACACTGTCTTTGGGGAAACTGAGAAGAGCTTCGGCATTTGGATCACATTGAGGCCTACGCTGATAAAGGAAATTTCATCCGTTCAAAACGTGAAAGAAGCTTTCTGAGAAACTTCTTTCTGATCTGTGAGTTCATCTCACAGAGTTACAACCTCTGCCTCAAGAAGACGTTTGCTAACACTCTTCTCGTCGAATCTGCAAAGTGATATTTGGGAGCCTATAGGGGCCCATGGTGATAAAGGAAATGTCCTCACATAATAACTAAAGAGAAGCTTTCTGAGAAACTGCATTACCATGTGTGAATGCAACTCACAGAGTTACACGTTTCTCTTCAGTGATCAGTTTGTTAGCATAGTTTTCTGGAGATCTGCAATTAGATACTTCATAGCGCAATGAACATTACAGTGACAAAGGAAATATCCAGATGAAAACTAGAAAGAAGCTTTCTTAGAAACTTCTTGGTGATGTGTGAATTCATCTCACAGAGTTACACTTATGTTTCGTGGAGCAGTCCATTAACACTGTCTTTGGGGAAACTGAGAAGAGCTTCTTTGGATCACATTGAGGCCTACGCTGATAAAGGAAATTTCATCCGTTCAAAACGTGAAAGAAGCTTTCTGAGAAACTTCTTTCTGATCTGTGAGTTCATCTCACAGAGTTACAACCTCTGCCTCAAGAAGAAGTTTGCTAACACTCTTCTCGTCGAATCTGCAAAGTGATATTTGGAGGCCTATAGGGGCCCATGGTGATAAAGGAAATATCCTCACATAATAACTAAAGAGAAGCTTTCTGAGAAACTGCATTGCCATGTGTGAATGCAACTCACAGAGTTACGCCATTGTTTTTTGCAGCCGTTTCTTAGGACTGTTTCCGTGGATTCCGAGAAGTGATATTTCAGATAGCTTTGAAGAATAGAAGGAAAAAGAAATATCCTCCAAGAGAAAGCAGAACCAAGCTTTCTGAGAAACTGCTTTGTGATATGTGAATTCATTTCACAGTGTTCTATCACCCTTTCTCGGGGGAGTTTCCTAGCACTCATTTGAGGAATCTCAGATGTGATGTCTTGGATATCGTTGAATCGCATGCTGAATAAGGAACTATCCTCAGAGAAACCTGCAGAGAAGCCTTCTCAGAAACTTCTTTGTTGTGGGTGATTTCAGCCCACAGATGTCCATCATTGTTACCACTGAGAAACTTGCTAGGAGAGTTTTCGCAGAATCTGCAATAGGACACACGGTGGCGCTCCAAGACCACAAATAACTTCGTCTTAGTAAAGAAAGAAGCTTTCTGAGAAACCGCTTTGTGATATGTGAATTCAACTCACTAAGTTGCAGCTGTATTTCGTGGGGCCGTGGCCTAGCCCTATTTGTGTGGAATCTGAGAACAGATATTCCCGAACCCTTTGAAAACAATGGGGCCAAGGGAAACATCTTCCAATAAAAATGAGAAAGAAGCTTACTGAGAAACTTCTTTCTGATCTGTGAGTTCATCTCACAGAGTTACAATCTCTGCCTCAAGAAGCCGTTTGCTAACACTCTTTTCGTGGAATCTGCAAAGTGATATTTGGCAGCCTATTGGGGTCCATGGTGATAAAGGAAATATCCTCACATATTAACTAAAGAGAAGCATTCTGAGAAACTGCATTGCCATGTGTGAATGCAACTCACAGAGTTACACGTTTCTCTTCAGTGATCAGTTTGTTAGCATAGTTTTCTGGAGATCTGCAATTAGATACTTCATAGCGCAATGAACATTACAGTGACAAAGGAAATATCCAGAGATGAAAACTAGAAAGAAGCTTTCATAGAAACTTCTTGGTGATGTGTGAATTCATCTCACAGAGTTACACTTATGTTTCGTGGAGCAGTCCATTAACACTGTCTTTGGGGAAACTGAGAAGAGCTTCTTTGGATCACATTGAGGCCTACGCTGATAAAGGAAATTTCATCCGTTCAAAACGTGAAAGAAGCTTTCTGAGAAACTTCTTTCTGATCTGTGAGTTCATCTCACAGAGTTACAACCTCTGCCTCAAGAAGAAGTTTGCTAACACTCTTCTCGTCGAATCTGCAAAGTGATATTTGGAGGCCTATAGGGGCCCATGGTGATAAAGGAAATGTCCTCACATAATAACTAAAGAGAAGCTTTCTGAGAAACTGCATTACCATGTGTGAATGCAACTCACAGAGTTACACGTTTCTCTTCAGTGATCAGTTTGTTAGCATAGTTTAATGGAGATCTGCAATTAGATACTTCATAGCGCAATGAACATTACAGTGACAAAGGAAATATCCAGATGAAAACTAGAAAGGAAGCTTTCTTAGAAACTTCTTGTTGATGTGTGAATTCATCTCACAGAGTTACACTTATGTTTCGTGGAGCAGTCCATTAACACTGTCTTTGGGGAAACTGAGAAGAGCTTCTTTGGATCACATTGAGGCCTACGCTGATAAAGGAAATTTCATCCGTTCAAAACGTGAAAGAAGCTTTCTGAGAAACTTCTTTCTGATCTGTGAGTTCATCTCACAGAGTTACAACCTCTGCCTCAAGAAGAAGTTTGCTAACACTCTTCTCGTCTAATCTGCAAAGTGATATTTGGGAGCCTATAGGGGCCCATGGTGATAAAGGAAATGTCCTCACATAATAACTAAAGAGAAGCTTTCTGAGAAACTGCATTACCATGTGTGAATGCAACTCACAGAGTTACACGTTTCTCTTCAGTGATCAGTTTGTTAGCATAGTTTTATGGAGATCTGCAATTAGATACTTCATAGCGCAATGAACATTACAGTGACAAAGGAAATATCCAGATGAAAACTAGAAAGAAGCTTTCTTAGAAACTTCTTGGTGATGTGTGAATTCATCTCACAGAGTTACACTTATGTTTCGTGGAGCAGTCCATTAACACTGTCTTTGGGGAAACTGAGAAGAGCTTCTTTGGATCACATTGAGGCCTACGCTGATAAAGGAAATTTCATCCGTTCAAAACGTGAAAGAAGCTTTCTGAGAAACTTCTTTCTGATCTGTGAGTTCATCTCACCGAGTTCCAATCTCTGCCTCAAGAAGCAGTTTGCTAACACTCTTTTCGTGGAATCTGCAAAGTGATATTTGGGAGCCTATAGGGGCCCATGGTGATAAAGGAAATATCCTCACATAATAACTAAAGAGAAGCTTTCTGAGAAACTGCATTGCCATGTGTGAATGCAACTCACAGAGTTACGCCATTGTTTTTTGCAGCCGTTTCTTAGGACTGTTTCCGTGGATTCCGAGAAGTGATATTTCAGATAGCTTTGAAGAATAGAAGGAAAAAGAAATATCCTCCAAGAGAAAGCAGAACCAAGCTTTCTGAGAAACTGCTTTGTGATATGTGAATTCATTTCACAGTGTTCTATCACCCTTTCTCGGGGGAGTTTCCTAGCACTCATTTGAGGAATCTCAGATGTGATGTCTTGGATATCGTTGAATCGCATGCTGAATAAGGAACTATCCTCAGAGAAACCTGCAGAGAAGCCTTCTCAGAAACTTCTTTGTTGTGGGTGATTTCAGCCCACAGATGTCCATCATTGTTACCACTGAGAAACTTGCTAGGAGAGTTTTCGCAGAATCTGCAATAGGACACACGGTGGCGCTCCAAGACCACAAATAACTTCGTCTTAGTAAAGAAAGAAGCTTTCTGAGAAACCGCTTTGTGATATGTGAATTCAACTCACTAAGTTGCAGCTGTATTTCGTGGGGCCGTGGCCTAGCCCTATTTGTGTGGAATCTGAGAACAGATATTCCCGAACCCTTTGAAAACAATGGGGCCAAGGGAAACATCTTCCAATAAAAATGAGAAAGAAGCTTACTGAGAAACTTCTTTCTGATCTGTGAGTTCATCTCACAGAGTTACAATCTCTGCCTCAAGAAGCCGTTTGCTAACACTCTTTTCGTGGAATCTGCAAAGTGATATTTGGCAGCCTATTGGGGTCCATGGTGATAAAGGAAATATCCTCACATATTAACTAAAGAGAAGCATTCTGAGAAACTGCATTGCCATGTGTGAATGCAACTCACAGAGTTACACGTTTCTCTTCAGTGATCAGTTTGTTAGCATAGTTTTCTGGAGATCTGCAATTAGATACTTCATAGCGCAATGAACATTACAGTGACAAAGGAAATATCCAGATGAAAACTAGAAAGAAGCTTTCATAGAAACTTCTTGGTGATGTGTGAATTCATCTCACAGAGTTACACTTATGTTTCGTGGAGCAGTCCATTAACACTGTCTTTGGGGAAACTGAGAAGGGCTTCTTTGGATCACATTGAGGCCTACGCTGATAAAGGAAATTTCATCCGTTCAAAACGTGAAAGAAGCTTTCTGAGAAACTTCTTTCTGATCTGAGAGTTCATCTCACAGAGTTACAACCTCTGCCTCAAGAAGAAGTTTGCTAACACTCTTCTCGTCTAATCTGCAAAGTGATATTTGGAGGCCTATAGGGGCCCATGGTGATAAAGGTAATATCCTCACATAATAACTAAAGAGAAGCTTTCTGAGAAACTGCATTGCCATGTGTGAATGCAACTCACAGAGTTACGCCATTGTTTTTTGCAGCCGTTTCTTAGGACTGTTTCCGTGGATTCCGAGAAGTGATATTTCAGATAGCTTTGAAGAATAGAAGGAAAAAGAAATATCCTCCAAGAGAAAGCAGAACCAAGCTTTCTGAGAAACTGCTTTGTGATATGTGAATTCATTTCACAGTGTTCTATCACCCTTTCTCGGGGGAGTTTCCTAGCACTCATTTGAGGAATCTCAGATGTGATGTCTTGGATATCGTTGAATCGCATGCTGAATAAGGAACTATCCTCAGAGAAACCTGCAGAGAAGCCTTCTCAGAAACTTCTTTGTTGTGGGTGATTTCAGCCCACAGATGTCCATCATTGTTACCACTGAGAAACTTGCTAGGAGAGTTTTCGCAGAATCTGCAATAGGACACACGGTGGCGCTCCAAGACCACAAATAACTTCGTCTTAGTAAAGAAAGAAGCTTTCTGAGAAACCGCTTTGTGATATGTGAATTCAACTCACTAAGTTGCAGCTGTATTTCGTGGGGCCGTGGCCTAGCCCTATTTGTGTGGAATCTGAGAACAGATATTCCCGAACCCTTTGAAAACAATGGGGCCAAGGGAAACATCTTCCAATAAAAATGAGAAAGAAGCTTACTGAGAAACTTCTTTCTGATCTGTGAGTTCATCTCACAGAGTTACAATCTCTGCCTCAAGAAGCCGTTTGCTAACACTCTTTTCGTGGAATCTGCAAAGTGATATTTGGCAGCCTATTGGGGTCCATGGTGATAAAGGAAATATCCTCACATATTAACTAAAGAGAAGCTTTCTGAGAAACTGCATTGCCATGTGTGAATGCAACTCACAGAGTTACACGTTTCTCTTCAGTGATCAGTTTGTTAGCATAGTTTTCTGGAGATCTGCAATTAGATACTTCATAGCGCAATGAACATTACAGTGACAAAGGAAATATCCAGATGAAAACTAGAAAGAAGCTTTCTTAGAAACTTCTTGGTGATGTGTGAATTCATCTCACAGAGTTACACTTATGTTTCGTGGAGCAGTCCATTAACACTGTCTTTGGGGAAACTGAGAAGAGCTTCTTTGGATCACATTGAGGCCTACGCTGATAAAGGAAATTTCATCCGTTCAAAACGTGAAAGAAGCTTTCTGAGAAACTTCTTTCTGATCTGTGAGTTCATCTCACAGAGTTACAACCTCTGCCTCAAGAAGAAGTTTGCTAACACTCTTCTCGTCTAATCTGCAAAGTGATATTTGGAGGCCTATAGGGGCCCATGGTGATAAAGGAAATGTCCTCACATAATAACTAAAGAGAAGCTTTCTGAGAAACTGCATTGCCATGTGTGAATGCAACTCACAGAGTTACGCCATTGTTTTTTGCAGCCGTTTCTTAGGACTGTTTCCGTGGATTCCGAGAAGTGATATTTCAGATAGCTTTGAAGAATAGAAGGAAAAAGAAATATCCTCCAAGAGAAAGCAGAACCAAGCTTTCTGAGAAACTGCTTTGTGATATGTGAATTCATTTCACAGTGTTCTATCACCCTTTCTCGGGGGAGTTTCCTAGCACTCATTTGAGGAATCTCAGATGTGATGTCTTGGATATCGTTGAATCGCATGCTGAATAAGGAACTATCCTCAGAGAAACCTGCAGAGAAGCCTTCTCAGAAACTTCTTTGTTGTGGGTGATTTCAGCCCACAGATGTCCATCATTGTTACCACTGAGAAACTTGCTAGGAGAGTTTTCGCAGAATCTGCAATAGGACACACGGTGGCGCTCCAAGACCACAAATAACTTCGTCTTAGTAAAGAAAGAAGCTTTCTGAGAAACCGCTTTGTGATATGTGAATTCAACTCACTAAGTTGCAGCTGTATTTCGTTGGGCCGTGGCCTAGCCCTATTTGTGTGGAATCTGAGAACAGATATTCCCGAACCCTTTGAAAACAATGGGGCCAAGGGAAACATCTTCCAATAAAAATGAGAAAGAAGCTTACTGAGAAACTTCTTTCTGATCTGAGAGTTCATCTCACAGAGTTACAACCTCTGCCTCAAGAAGAAGTTTGCTAACACTCTTCTCGTCTAATCTGTAAAGTGATATTTGGAGGCCTATAGGGGCCCATGGTGATAAAGGAAATGTCCTCACATAATAACTAAAGAGAAGCTTTCTGAGAAACTGCATTACCATGTGTGAATGCAACTCACAGAGTTACACGTTTCTCTTCAGTGATCAGTTTGTTAGCATAGTTTAATGGAGATCTGCAATTAGATACTTCATAGCGCAATGAACATTACAGTGACAAAGGAAATATCCAGATGAAAACTAGAAAGAAGCTTTCTTAGAAACTTCTTGGTGATGTGTGAATTCATCTCACAGAGTTACACTTATGTTTCGTGGAGCAGTCCATTAACACTGTCTTTGGGGAAACTGAGAAGGGCTTCTTTGGATCACATTGAGGCCTACGCTGATAAAGGAAATTTCATCCGTTCAAAACGTGAAAGAAGCTTTCTGAGAAACTTCTTTCTGATCTGTGAGTTCATCTCACAGAGTTACAACCTCTGCCTCAAGAAGAAGTTTGCTAACACTCTTCTCGTCTAATCTGCAAAGTGATATTTGGAGGCCTATAGGGGCCCATGGTGATAAAGGAAATGTCCTCACATAATAACTAAAGAGAAGCTTTCTGAGAAACTGCATTACCATGTGTGAATGCAACTCACAGAGTTACACGTTTCTCTTCAGTGATCAGTTTGTTAGCATAGTTTAATGGAGATCTGCAATTAGATACTTCATAGCGCAATGAACATTACAGTGACAAAGGAAATATCCAGATGAAAACTAGAAAGAAGCTTTCTTAGAAACTTCTTGGTGATGTGTGAATTCATCTCACAGAGTTACACTTATGTTTCGTGGAGCAGTCCATTAACACTGTCTTTGGGGAAACTGAGAAGAGCTTCTTTGGATCACATTGAGGCCTACGCTGATAAAGGAAATTTCATCCGTTCAAAACGTGAAAGAAGCTTTCTGAGAAACTTCTTTCTGATCTGTGAGTTCATCTCACAGAGTTCCAATCTCTGCCTCAAGAAGCAGTTTGCTAACACTCTTTTCGTGGAATCTGCAAAGTGATATTTGGGAGCCTATAGGGGCCCATGGTGATAAAGGAAATATCCTCACATAATAACTAAAGAGAAGCTTTCTGAGAAACTGCATTGCCATGTGTGAATGCAACTCACAGAGTTACACGTTTCTCTTCAGTGATCAGTTTGTTAGCACAGTTTTCTGGAGATCTGCAATTAGATACTTCATAGCGCAATGAACATTACAGTGACAAAGGAAATATCCACAGATGAAAACTAGAAGGAAGCTTTCTTAGAAACTTCTTGTTGATGTGTGAATTCATCTCACAGAGTTACACTTATGTTTCGTGGAGCAGTCCATTAACACTGTCTTTGGGGAAACTGAGAAGAGCTTCTTTGGATCACATTGAGGCCTACGCTGATAAAGGAAATTTCATCCGTTCAAAACGTGAAAGAAGCTTTCTGAGAAACTTCTTTCTGATCTGTGAGTTCATCTCACAGAGTTACAACCTCTGCCTCAAGAAGAAGTTTGCTAACACTCTTCTCGTCGAATCTGCAAAGTGATATTTGGGAGCCTATAGGGGCCCATGGTGATAAAGGAAATGTCCTCACATAATAACTAAAGAGAAGCTTTCTGAGAAACTGCATTACCATGTGTGAATGCAACTCACAGAGTTACACGTTTCTCTTCAGTGATCAGTTTGTTAGCATAGTTTTCTGGAGATCTGCAATTAGATACTTCATAGCGCAATGAACATTACAGTGACAAAGGAAATATCCAGATGAAAACTAGAAAGAAGCTTTCTTAGAAACTTCTTGTTGATGTGTGAATTCATCTCACAGAGTTACACTTATGTTTCGTGGAGCAGTCCATTAACACTGTCTTTGGGGAAACTGAGAAGAGCTTCTTTGGATCACATTGAGGCTACGCTGATAAAGGAAATTTCATCCGTTCAAAACGTGAAAGAAGCTTTCTGAGAAACTTCTTTCTGATCTGTGAGTTCATCTCACAGAGTTACAACCTCTGCCTCAAGAAGAAGTTTGCTAACACTCTTCTCGTCTAATCTGCAAAGTGATATTTGGAGGCCTATAGGGGCCCATGGTGATAAAGGAAATGTCCTCACATAATAACTAAAGAGAAGCTTTCTGAGAAACTGCATTACCATGTGTGAATGCAACTCACAGAGTTACACGTTTCTCTTCAGTGATCAGTTTGTTAGCATAGTTTAATGGAGATCTGCAATTAGATACTTCATAGCGCAATGAACATTACAGTGACAAAGGAAATATCCAGATGAAAACTAGAAAGAAGCTTTCTTAGAAACTTCTTGTTGATGTGTGAATTCATCTCACAGAGTTACACTTATGTTTCGTGGAGCAGTCCATTAACACTGTCTTTGGGGAAACTGAGAAGAGCTTCTTTGGATCACATTGAGGCTACGCTGATAAAGGAAATTTCATCCAGTTCAAAACGTGAAAGAAGCTTTCTGAGAAACTTCTTTCTGATCTGTGAGTTCATCTCACAGAGTTACAACCTCTGCCTCAAGAAGAAGTTTGCTAACACTCTTCTCGTCTAATCTGCAAAGTGATATTTGGGAGCCTATAGGGGCCCATGGTGATAAAGGAAATGTCCTCACATAATAACTAAAGAGAAGCTTTCTGAGAAACTGCATTACCATGTGTGAATGCAACTCACAGAGTTACACGTTTCTCTTCAGTGATCAGTTTGTTAGCATAGTTTTCTGGAGATCTGCAATTAGATACTTCATAGCGTAATGAACATTACAGTGACAAAGGAAATATCCAGATGAAAACTAGAAAGAAGCTTTCTTAGAAACTTCTTGGTGATGTGTGAATTCATCTCACAGAGTTACACTTATGTTTCGTGGAGCAGTCCATTAACACTGTCTTTGGGGAAACTGAGAAGAGCTTCTTTGGATCACATTGAGGCCTACGCTGATAAAGGAAATTTCATCCGTTCAAAACGTGAAAGAAGCTTTCTGAGAAACTTCTTTCTGATCTGTGAGTTCATCTCACCGAGTTCCAATCTCTGCCTCAAGAAGCAGTTTGCTAACACTCTTTTCGTGGAATCTGCAAAGTGATATTTGGGAGCCTATAGGGGCCCATGGTGATAAAGGAAATATCCTCACATAATAACTAAAGAGAAGCTTTCTGAGAAACTGCATTGCCATGTGTGAATGCAACTCACAGAGTTACGCCATTGTTTTTTGCAGCCGTTTCTTAGGACTGTTTCCGTGGATTCCGAGAAGTGATATTTCAGATAGCTTTGAAGAATAGAAGGAAAAAGAAATATCCTCCAAGAGAAAGCAGAACCAAGCTTTCTGAGAAACTGCTTTGTGATATGTGAATTCATTTCACAGTGTTCTATCACCCTTTCTCGGGGGAGTTTCCTAGCACTCATTTGAGGAATCTCAGATGTGATGTCTTGGATATCGTTGAATCGCATGCTGAATAAGGAACTATCCTCAGAGAAACCTGCAGAGAAGCCTTCTCAGAAACTTCTTTGTTGTGGGTGATTTCAGCCCACAGATGTCCATCATTGTTACCACTGAGAAACTTGCTAGGAGAGTTTTCGCAGAATCTGCAATAGGACACACGGTGGCGCTCCAAGACCACAAATAACTTCGTCTTAGTAAAGAAAGAAGCTTTCTGAGAAACCGCTTTGTGATATGTGAATTCAACTCACTAAGTTGCAGCTGTATTTCGTGGGGCCGTGGCCTAGCCCTATTTGTGTGGAATCTGAGAACAGATATTCCCGAACCCTTTGAAAACAATGGGGCCAAGGGAAACATCTTCCAATAAAAATGAGAAAGAAGCTTACTGAGAAACTTCTTTCTGATCTGTGAGTTCATCTCACAGAGTTACAATCTCTGCCTCAAGAAGCCGTTTGCTAACACTCTTTTCGTGGAATCTGCAAAGTGATATTTGGCAGCCTATTGGGGTCCATGGTGATAAAGGAAATATCCTCACATATTAACTAAAGAGAAGCATTCTGAGAAACTGCATTGCCATGTGTGAATGCAACTCACAGAGTTACACGTTTCTCTTCAGTGATCAGTTTGTTAGCATAGTTTTCTGGAGATCTGCAATTAGATACTTCATAGCGCAATGAACATTACAGTGACAAAGGAAATATCCAGATGAAAACTAGAAAGAAGCTTTCATAGAAACTTCTTGGTGATGTGTGAATTCATCTCACAGAGTTACACTTATGTTTCGTGGAGCAGTCCATTAACACTGTCTTTGGGGAAACTGAGAAGAGCTTCTTTGGATCACATTGAGGCTTACGCTGATAAAGGAAATTTCATCCATTCAAAACGTGAAAGAAGCTTTCTGAGAAACTTCTTTCTGATCTGTGAGTTCATCTCACAGAGTTACAACCTCTGCCTCAAGAAGAAGTTTGCTAACACTCTTCTCGTCTAATCTGCAAAGTGATATTTGGGAGGCCTATAGGGGCCCATGGTGATAAAGGAAATGTCCTCACATAATAACTAAAGAGAAGCTTTCTGAGAAACTGCATTA
Source organism: Rhinopithecus roxellana (assembly GCF_007565055.1). Taxonomy (NCBI): domain Eukaryota; kingdom Metazoa; phylum Chordata; class Mammalia; order Primates; family Cercopithecidae; genus Rhinopithecus; species Rhinopithecus roxellana. Next base: position 38,090 of record NW_022142412.1, read on the forward strand.
CCATGTGTGAATGCAACTCACAGAGTTACACGTTTCTCTTCAGTGATCAGTTTGTTAGCATAGTTTAATGGAGATCTGCAATTAGATACTTCATAGCGCAATGAACATTACAGTGACAAAGGAAATATCCAGATGAAAACTAGAAAGAAGCTTTCTTAGAAACTTCTTGGTGATGTGTGAATTCATCTCACAGAGTTACACTTATGTTTCGTGGAGCAGTCCATTAACACTGTCTTTGGGGAAACTGAGAAGAGCTTCTTTGATCACATTGAGGCCTACGCTGATAAAGGAAATTTCATCCGTTCAAAACGTGAAAGAAGCTTTCTGAGAAACTTCTTTCTGATCTGTGAGTTCATCTCACAGAGTTACAACCTCTGCCTCAAGAAGCAGTTTGCTAACACTCTTCTCGTCGAATCTGCAAAGTGATATTTGGGAGCCTATAGGGGCCCATGGTGATAAAGGAAATGTCCTCACATAATAACTAAAGAGAAGCTTTCTGAGAAACTGCATTACCATGTGTGAATGCAACTCACAGAGTTACACGTTTCTCTTCAGTGATCAGTTTGTTAGCACAGTTTTCTGGAGATCTGCAATTAGATACTTCATAGCGCAATGAACATTACAGTGACAAAGGAAATATCCAGATGAAAACTAGAAAGAAGCTTTCTTAGAAACTTCTTGGTGATGTGTGAATTCATTTCACAGTGTTCTATCACCCTTTCTCGGGGGAGTTTCCTAGCACTCATTTGAGGAATCTCAGATGTGATGTCTTGGATATCGTTGAATCGCATGCTGAATAAGGAACTATCCTCAGAGAAACCTGCAGAGAAGCCTTCTCAGAAACTTCTTTGTTGTGGGTGATTTCAGCCCACAGATGTCCATCATTGTTACCACTGAGAAACTTGCTAGGAGAGTTTTCGCAGAATCTGCAATAGGACACACGGTGGCGCTCCAAGACCACAAATAACTTCGTCTTAGTAAAGAAAGAAGCTTTCTGAGAAACCGCTTTGTGATATGTGAATTCAACTCACTAAGTTGCAGCTGTATTTCGTGGGGCCGTGGCCTAGCCCTATTTGTGTGGAATCTGAGAACAGATATTCCCGAACCCTTTGAAAACAATGGGGCCAAGGGAAACATCTTCCAATAAAAATGAGAAAGAAGCTTACTGAGAAACTTCTTTCTGATCTGTGAGTTCATCTCACAGAGTTACAATCTCTGCCTCAAGAAGCCGTTTGCTAACACTCTTTTCGTGGAATCTGCAAAGTGATATTTGGCAGCCTATTAGGGGTCCATGGTGATAAAGGAAATATCCTCACATAATAACTAAAGAGAAGCATTCTGAGAAACTGCATTGCCATGTGTGAATGCAACTCACAGAGTTACACGTTTCTCTTCAGTGATCAGTTTGTTAGCATAGTTTTCTGGAGATCTGCAATTAGATACTTCATAGCGCAATGAACATTACAGTGACAAAGGAAATATCCAGATGAAAACTAGAAAGAAGCTTTCATTAGAAACTTCTTGGTGATGTGTGAATTCATCTCACAGAGTTACACTTATGTTTCGTGGAGCAGTCCATTAACACTGTCTTTGGGGAAACTGAGAAGGGCTTCTTTGGATCACATTGAGGCCTACGCTGATAAAGGAAATTTCATCCGTTCAAAACGTGAAAGAAGCTTTCTGAGAAACTTCTTTCTGATCTGTGAGTTCATCTCACAGAGTTACAACCTCTGCCTCAAGAAGAAGTTTGCTAACACTCTTCTCGTCTAATCTGTAAAGTGATATTTGGAGGCCTATAGGGGCCCATGGTGATAAAGGAAATGTCCTCACATAATAACTAAAGAGAAGCTTTCTGAGAAACTGCATTACCATGTGTGAATGCAACTCACAGAGTTACACGTTTCTCTTCAGTGATCAGTTTGTTAGCATAGTTTAATGGAGATCTGCAATTAGATACTTCATAGCGCAATGAACATTACAGTGACAAAGGAAATATCCAGATGAAAACTAGAAAGAAGCTTTCTTAGAAACTTCTTGTTGATGTGTGAATTCATCTCACAGAGTTACACTTATGTTTCGTGGAGCAGTCCATTAACACTGTCTTTGGGGAAACTGAGAAGAGCTTCTTTGGATCACATTGAGGCCTACGCTGATAAAGGAAATTTCATCCGTTCAAAACGTGAAAGAAGCTTTCTGAGAAACTTCTTTCTGATCTGTGAGTTCATCTCACAGAGTTACAACCTCTGCCTCAAGAAGAAGTTTGCTAACACTCTTCTCGTCGAATCTGCAAAGTGATATTTGGGAGCCTATAGGGGCCCATGGTGATAAAGGAAATGTCCTCACATAATAACTAAAGAGAAGCTTTCTGAGAAACTGCATTACCATGTGTGAATGCAACTCACAGAGTTACACGTTTCTCTTCAGTGATCAGTTTGTTAGCACAGTTTTCTGGAGATCTGCAATTAGATACTTCATAGCGCAATGAACATTACAGTGACAAAGGAAATATCCACAGATGAAAACTAGAAGGAAGCTTTCTTAGAAACTTCTTGTTGATGTGTGAATTCATCTCACAGAGTTACACTTATGTTTCGTGGAGCAGTCCATTAACACTGTCTTTGGGGAAACTGAGAAGAGCTTCTTTGGATCACATTGAGGCCTACGCTGATAAAGGAAATTTCATCCGTTCAAAACGTGAAAGAAGCTTTCTGAGAAACTTCTTTCTGATCTGTGAGTTCATCTCACAGAGTTACAACCTCTGCCTCAAGAAGAAGTTTGCTAACACTCTTCTCGTCGAATCTGCAAAGTGATATTTGGGAGCCTATAGGGGCCCATGGTGATAAAGGAAATGTCCTCACATAATAACTAAAGAGAAGCTTTCTGAGAAACTGCATTACCATGTGTGAATGCAACTCACAGAGTTACACGTTTCTCTTCAGTGATCAGTTTGTTAGCACAGTTTTCTGGAGATCTGCAATTAGATACTTCATAGCGCAATGAACATTACAGTGACAAAGGAAATATCCAGATGAAAACTAGAAAGAAGCTTTCTTAGAAACTTCTTGGTGATGTGTGAATTCATCTCACAGAGTTACACTTATGTTTCGTGGAGCAGTCCATTAACACTGTCTTTGGGGAAACTGAGAAGAGCTTCTTTGGATCACATTGAGGCCTACGCTGATAAAGGAAATTTCATCCGTTCAAAACGTGAAAGAAGCTTTCTGAGAAACTTCTTTCTGATCTGTGAGTTCATCTCACAGAGTTACAACCTCTGCCTCAAGAAGAAGTTTGCTAACACTCTTCTCGTCTAATCTGCAAAGTGATATTTGGAGGCCTATAGGGGCCCATGGTGATAAAGGAAATGTCCTCACATAATAACTAAAGAGAAGCTTTCTGAGAAACTGCATTACCATGTGTGAATGCAACTCACAGAGTTACACGTTTCTCTTCAGTGATCAGTTTGTTAGCATAGTTTAATGGAGATCTGCAATTAGATACTTCATAGCGCAATGAACATTACAGTGACAAAGGAAATATCCAGATGAAAACTAGAAGAAGCTTTCTTAGAAACTTCTTGTTGATGTGTGAATTCATCTCACAGAGTTACACTTATGTTTCGTGGAGCAGTCCATTAACACTGTCTTTGGGGAAACTGAGAAGGGCTTCTTTGGATCACATTGAGGCCTACGCTGATAAAGGAAATTTCATCCATTCAAAACGTGAAAGAAGCTTTCTGAGAAACTTCTTTCTGATCTGTGAGTTCATCTCACAGAGTTACAACCTCTGCCTCAAGAAGAAGTTTGCTAACACTCTTCTCGTCTAATCTGCAAAGTGATATTTGGAGGCCTATAGGGGCCCATGGTGATAAAGGAAATGTCCTCACATAATAACTAAAGAGAAGCTTTCTGAGAAACTGCATTACCATGTGTGAATGCAACTCACAGAGTTACACGTTTCTCTTCAGTGATCAGTTTGTTAGCATAGTTTTATGGAGATCTGCAATTAGATACTTCATAGCGCAATGAACATTACAGTGACAAAGGAAATATCCAGATGAAAACTAGAAAGAAGCTTTCTTAGAAACTTCTTGGTGATGTGTGAATTCATCTCACAGAGTTACACTTATGTTTCGTGGAGCAGTCCATTAACACTGTCTTTGGGGAAACTGAGAAGAGCTTCTTTGGATCACATTGAGGCCTACGCTGATAAAGGAAATTTCATCCGTTCAAAACGTGAAAGAAGCTTTCTGAGAAACTTCTTTCTGATCTGTGAGTTCATCTCACCGAGTTCCAATCTCTGCCTCAAGAAGCAGTTTGCTAACACTCTTTTCGTGGAATCTGCAAAGTGATATTTGGGAGCCTATAGGGGCCCATGGTGATAAAGGAAATATCCTCACATAATAACTAAAGAGAAGCTTTCTGAGAAACTGCATTGCCATGTGTGAATGCAACTCACAGAGTTACGCCATTGTTTTTTGCAGCCGTTTCTTAGGACTGTTTCCGTGGATTCCGAGAAGTGATATTTCAGATAGCTTTGAAGAATAGAAGGAAAAAGAAATATCCTCCAAGAGAAAGCAGAACCAAGCTTTCTGAGAAACTGCTTTGTGATATGTGAATTCATTTCACAGTGTTCTATCACCCTTTCTCGGGGGAGTTTCCTAGCACTCATTTGAGGAATCTCAGATGTGATGTCTTGGATATCGTTGAATCGCATGCTGAATAAGGAACTATCCTCAGAGAAACCTGCAGAGAAGCCTTCTCAGAAACTTCTTTGTTGTGGGTGATTTCAGCCCACAGATGTCCATCATTGTTACCACTGAGAAACTTGCTAGGAGAGTTTTCGCAGAATCTGCAATAGGACACACGGTGGCGCTCCAAGACCACAAATAACTTCGTCTTAGTAAAGAAAGAAGCTTTCTGAGAAACCGCTTTGTGATATGTGAATTCAACTCACTAAGTTGCAGCTGTATTTCGTGGGGCCGTGGCCTAGCCCTATTTGTGTGGAATCTGAGAACAGATATTCCCGAACCCTTTGAAAACAATGGGGCCAAGGGAAACATCTTCCAATAAAAATGAGAAAGAAGCTTACTGAGAAACTTCTTTCTGATCTGTGAGTTCATCTCACAGAGTTACAATCTCTGCCTCAAGAAGCCGTTTGCTAACACTCTTTTCGTGGAATCTGCAAAGTGATATTTGGGAGCCTATAGGGGCCCATGGTGATAAAGGAAATGTCCTCACATAATAACTAAAGAGAAGCTTTCTGAGAAACTGCATTACCATGTGTGAATGCAACTCACAGAGTTACACGTTTCTCTTCAGTGATCAGTTTGTTAGCATAGTTTTCTGGAGATCTGCAATTAGATACTTCATAGCGCAATGAACATTACAGTGACAAAGGAAATATCCAGATGAAAACTAGAAAGAAGCTTTCTTAGAAACTTCTTGGTGATGTGTGAATTCATCTCACAGAGTTACACTTATGTTTCGTGGAGCAGTCCATTAACACTGTCTTTGGGGAAACTGAGAAGAGCTTCTTTGGATCACATTGAGGCCTACGCTGATAAAGGAAATTTCATCCGTTCAAAACGTGAAAGAAGCTTTCTGAGAAACTTCTTTCTGATCTGTGAGTTCATCTCACAGAGTTACAACCTCTGCCTCAAGAAGCAGTTTGCTAACACTCTTCTCGTCGAATCTGCAAAGTGATATTTGGGAGCCTATAGGGGCCCATGGTGATAAAGGAAATATCCTCACATAATAACTAAAGAGAAGCTTTCTGAGAAACTGCATTGCCATGTGTGAATGCAACTCACAGAGTTACGCCATTGTTTTTTGCAGCCGTTTCTTAGGACTGTTTCCGTGGATTCCGAGAAGTGATATTTCAGATAGCTTTGAAGAATAGAAGGAAAAAGAAATATCCTCCAAGAGAAAGCAGAACCAAGCTTTCTGAGAAACTGCTTTGTGATATGTGAATTCATTTCACAGTGTTCTATCACCCTTTCTCGGGGGAGTTTCCTAGCACTCATTTGAGGAATCTCAGATGTGATGTCTTGGATATCGTTGAATCGCATGCTGAATAAGGAACTATCCTCAGAGAAACCTGCAGAGAAGCCTTCTCAGAAACTTCTTTGTTGTGGGTGATTTCAGCCCACAGATGTCCATCATTGTTACCACTGAGAAACTTGCTAGGAGAGTTTTCGCAGAATCTGCAATAGGACACACGGTGGCGCTCCAAGACCACAAATAACTTCGTCTTCATAAAGAAAGAAGCTTTCTGAGAAACCGCTTTGTGATATGTGAATTCAACTCACTAAGTTGCAGCTGTATTTCGTGGGGCCGTGGCCTAGCCCTATTTGTGTGGAATCTGAGAACAGATATTCCTGAACCCTTTGAAAACAATGGGGCCAAGAGAAACATCTTCCAATAAAAATGAGAATGAAGCTTACTGAGAAACTTCTTTCTGATCTGTGAGTTCATCTCACAGAGTTACAATCTCTGCCTCAAGAAGCCGTTTGCTAACACTCTTTTCGTGGAATCTGCAAAGTGATATTTGGCAGCCTATTGGGGTCCATGGTGATAAAGGATATATCCTCACATATTAACTAAAGAGAAGCATTCTGAGAAACTGCATTGCCATGTGTGAATGCAACTCACAGCGTTACACGTTTCTCTTCAGTGATCAGTTTGTTAGCATAGTTTTCTGGAGATCTGCAATTAGATACTTCATAGCGCAATGAACATTACAGTGACAAAGGAAATATCCAGATGAAAACTAGAAAGAAGCTTTCTTAGAAACTTCTTGGTGATGTGTGAATTCATCTCACAGAGTTACACTTATGTTTCGTGGAGCAGTCCATTAACACTGTCTTTGGGGAAACTGAGAAGAGCTTCTTTGGATCACATTGAGGCCTACGCTGATAAAGGAAATTTCATCCGTTCAAAACGTGAAAGAAGCTTTCTGAGAAACTTCTTTCTGATCTGTGAGTTCATCTCACCGAGTTCCAATCTCTGCCTCAAGAAGCAGTTTGCTAACACTCTTTTCGTGGAATCTGCAAAGTGATATTTGGGAGCCTATAGGGGCCCATGGTGATAAAGGAAATATCCTCACATAATAACTAAAGAGAAGCTTTCTGAGAAACTGCATTGCCATGTGTGAATGCAACTCACAGAGTTACGCCATTGTTTTTTGCAGCCGTTTCTTAGGACTGTTTCCGTGGATTCCGAGAAGTGATATTTCAGATAGCTTTGAAGAATAGAAGGAAAAAGAAATATCCTCCAAGAGAAAGCAGAACCAAGCTTTCTGAGAAACTGCTTTGTGATATGTGAATTCATTTCACAGTGTTCTATCACCCTTTCTCGGGGGAGTTTCCTAGCACTCATTTGAGGAATCTCAGATGTGATGTCTTGGATATCGTTGAATCGCATGCTGAATAAGGAACTATCCTCAGAGAAACCTGCAGAGAAGCCTTCTCAGAAACTTCTTTGTTGTGGGTGATTTCAGCCCACAGATGTCCATCATTGTTACCACTGAGAAACTTGCTAGGAGAGTTTTCGCAGAATCTGCAATAGGACACACGGTGGCGCTCCAAGACCACAAATAACTTCGTCTTAGTAAAGAAAGAAGCTTTCTGAGAAACCGCTTTGTGATATGTGAATTCAACTCACTAAGTTGCAGCTGTATTTCGTGGGGCCGTGGCCTAGCCCTATTTGTGTGGAATCTGAGAACAGATATTCCCGAACCCTTTGAAAACAATGGGGCCAAGGGAAACATCTTCCAATAAAAATGAGAAAGAAGCTTACTGAGAAACTTCTTTCTGATCTGTGAGTTCATCTCACAGAGTTACAATCTCTGCCTCAAGAAGCCGTTTGCTAACACTCTTTTCGTGGAATCTGCAAAGTGATATTTGGCAGCCTATTGGGGTCCATGGTGATAAAGGAAATATCCTCACATATTAACTAAAGAGAAGCATTCTGAGAAACTGCATTGCCATGTGTGAATGCAACTCACAGAGTTACACGTTTCTCTTCAGTGATCAGTTTGTTAGCATAGTTTTCTGGAGATCTGCAATTAGATACTTCATAGCGCAATGAACATTACAGTGACAAAGGAAATATCCCAGATGAAAACTTAGCTTCTTAGAAACTTCTTGTTGATGTGTGAATTCATCTCACAGAGTTACACTTATGTTTCGTGGAGCAGTCCATTAACACTGTCTTTGGGGAAACTGAGAAGGGCTTCTTTGGATCACATTGAGGCCTACGCTGATAAAGGAAATTTCATCCGTTCAAAACGTGAAAGAAGCTTTCTGAGAAACTTCTTTCTGATCTGTGAGTTCATCTCACAGAGTTACAACCTCTGCCTCAAGAAGAAGTTTGCTAACACTCTTCTCGTCGAATCTGCAAAGTGATATTTGGGAGCCTATAGGGGCCCATGGTGATAAAGGAAATGTCCTCACATAATAACTAAAGAGAAGCTTTCTGAGAAACTGCATTACCATGTGTGAATGCAACTCACAGAGTTACACGTTTCTCTTCAGTGATCAGTTTGTTAGCACAGTTTTCTGGAGATCTGCAATTAGATACTTCATAGCGCAATGAACATTACAGTGACAAAGGAAATATCCAGATGAAAACTAGAAAGAAGCTTTCTTAGAAACTTCTTGGTGATGTGTGAATTCATCTCACAGAGTTACACTTATGTTTCGTGGAGCAGTCCATTAACACTGTCTTTGGGGAAACTGAGAAGAGCTTCTTTGGATCACATTGAGGCCTACGCTGATAAAGGAAATTTCATCCGTTCAAAACGTGAAAGAAGCTTTCTGAGAAACTTCTTTCTGATCTGTGAGTTCATCTCACAGAGTTACAACCTCTGCCTCAAGAAGAAGTTTGCTAACACTCTTCTCGTCTAATCTGCAAAGTGATATTTGGAGGCCTATAGGGGCCCATGGTGATAAAGGAAATGTCCTCACATAATAACTAAAGAGAAGCTTTCTGAGAAACTGCATTACCATGTGTGAATGCAACTCACAGAGTTACACGTTTCTCTTCAGTGATCAGTTTGTTAGCATAGTTTTCTGGAGATCTGCAATTAGATACTTCATAGCGCAATGAACATTACAGTGACAAAGGAAATATCCAGATGAAAACTAGAAAGAAGCTTTCTTAGAAACTTCTTGGTGATGTGTGAATTCATCTCACAGAGTTACACTTATGTTTCGTGGAGCAGTCCATTAACACTGTCTTTGGGGAAACTGAGAAGGGCTTCTTTGGATCACATTGAGGCCTACGCTGATAAAGGAAATTTCATCCGTTCAAAACGTGAAAGAAGCTTTCTGAGAAACTTCTTTCTGATCTGTGAGTTCATCTCACAGAGTTACAACCTCTGCCTCAAGAAGAAGTTTGCTAACACTCTTCTCGTCTAATCTGCAAAGTGATATTTGGAGGCCTATAGGGGCCCATGGTGATAAAGGAAATGTCCTCACATAATAACTAAAGAGAAGCTTTCTGAGAAACTGCATTACCATGTGTGAATGCAACTCACAGAGTTACACGTTTCTCTTCAGTGATCAGTTTGTTAGCATAGTTTAATGGAGATCTGCAATTAGATACTTCATAGCGCAATGAACATTACAGTGACAAAGGAAATATCCAGATGAAAACTAGAAAGAAGCTTTCTTAGAAACTTCTTGGTGATGTGTGAATTCATCTCACAGAGTTACACTTATGTTTCGTGGAGCAGTCCATTAACACTGTCTTTGGGGAAACTGAGAAGAGCTTCTTTGGATCACATTGAGGCCTACGCTGATAAAGGAAATTTCATCCGTTCAAAACGTGAAAGAAGCTTTCTGAGAAACTTCTTTCTGATCTGAGAGTTCATCTCACAGAGTTACAACCTCTGCCTCAAGAAGCAGTTTCCTAACACTCTTTTCGTGGAATCTGCAAAGTGATATTTGGGAGCCTATAGGGGCCCATGGTGATAAAGGAAATATCCTCACATAATAACTAAAGAGAAGCTTTCTGAGAAACTGCATTGCCATGTGTGAATGCAACTCACAGAGTTACACGTTTCTCTTCAGTGATCAGTTTGTTAGCACAGTTTTCTGGAGATCTGCAATTAGATACTTCATAGCGCAATGAACATTACAGTGACAAAGGAAATATCCACAGTGAAAACTAGAAGGAAGCTTTCTTAGAAACTTCTTGTTGATGTGTGAATTCATCTCACAGAGTTACACTTATGTTTCGTGGAGCAGTCCATTAACACTGTCTTTGGGGAAACTGAGAAGGGCTTCTTTGGATCACATTGACGCCTACGCTGATAAAGGAAATTTCATCCGTTCAAAACGTGAAAGAAGCTTTCTGAGAAACTTCTTTCTGATCTGTGAGTTCATCTCACAGAGTTACAACCTCTGCCTCAAGAAGAAGTTTGCTAACACTCTTCTCGTCGTATCTGCAAAGTGATATTTGGGAGCCTATAGGGGCCCATGGTGATAAAGGAAATGTCCTCACATAATAACTAAAGAGACGCTTTCTGAGAAACTGCATTACCATGTGTGAATGCAACTCACAGAGTTACACGTTTCTCTTCAGTGATCAGTTTGTTAGCACAGTTTTCTGGAGATCTGCAATTAGATACTTCATAGCGCAATGAACATTACAGTGACAAAGGAAATATCCACAGATGAAAACTAGAAGGAAGCTTTCTTAGAAACTTCTTGTTGATGTGTGAATTCATCTCACAGAGTTACACTTATGTTTCGTGGAGCAGTCCATTAACACTGTCTTTGGGGAAACTGAGAAGAGCTTCTTTGGATCACATTGAGGCCTACGCTGATAAAGGAAATTTCATCCGTTCAAAACGTGAAAGAAGCTTTCTGAGAAACTTCTTTCTGATCTGTGAGTTCATCTCACAGAGTTACAACCTCTGCCTCAAGAAGAAGTTTGCTAACACTCTTCTCGTCTAATCTGCAAAGTGATATTTGGGAGCCTATAGGGGCCCATGGTGATAAAGGAAATGTCCTCACATAATAACTAAAGAGAAGCTTTCTGAGAAACTGCATTACCATGTGTGAATGCAACTCACAGAGTTACACGTTTCTCTTCAGTGATCAGTTTGTTAGCACAGTTTTCTGGAGATCTGCAATTAGATACTTCATAGCGCAATGAACATTACAGTGACAAAGGAAATATCCAGATGAAAACTAGAAAGAAGCTTTCTTAGAAACTTCTTGGTGATGTGTGAATTCATCTCACAGAGTTACACTTATGTTTCGTGGAGCAGTCCATTAACACTGTCTTTGGGGAAACTGAGAAGAGCTTCTTTGGATCACATTGAGGCTTACGCTGATAAAGGAAATTTCATCCATTCAAAACGTGAAAGAAGCTTTCTGAGAAACTTCTTTCTGATCTGTGAGTTCATCTCACAGAGTTACAACCTCTGCCTCAAGAAGAAGTTTGCTAACACTCTTCTCGTCTAATCTGCAAAGTGATATTTGGAGGCCTATAGGGGCCCATGGTGATAAAGGAAATGTCCTCACATAATAACTAAAGAGAAGCTTTCTGAGAAACTGCATTACCATGTGTGAATGCAACTCACAGAGTTACACGTTTCTCTTCAGTGATCAGTTTGTTAGCATAGTTTACTGGAGATCTGCAATTAGATACTTCATAGCGCAATGAACATTACAGTGACAAAGGAAATATCCAGATGAAAACTAGAAAGAAGCTTTCTTAGAAACTTCTTGGTGATGTGTGAATTCATCTCACAGAGTTACACTTATGTTTCGTGGAGCAGTCCATTAACACTGTCTTTGGGGAAACTGAGAAGAGCTTCTTTGGATCACATTGAGGCCTACGCTGATAAAGGAAATTTCATCCGTTCAAAACGTGAAAGAAGCTTTCTGAGAAACTTCTTTCTGATCTGTGAGTTCATCTCACCGAGTTCCAATCTCTGCCTCAAGAAGCAGTTTGCTAACACTCTTTTCGTGGAATCTGCAAAGTGATATTTGGGAGCCTATAGGGGCCCATGGTGATAAAGGAAATATCCTCACATAATAACTAAAGAGAAGCTTTCTGAGAAACTGCATTGCCATGTGTGAATGCAACTCACAGAGTTACGCCATTGTTTTTTGCAGCCGTTTCTTAGGACTGTTTCCGTGGATTCCGAGAAGTGATATTTCAGATAGCTTTGAAGAATAGAAGGAAAAAGAAATATCCTCCAAGAGAAAGCAGAACCAAGCTTTCTGAGAAACTGCTTTGTGATATGTGAATTCATTTCACAGTGTTCTATCACCCTTTCTCGGGGGAGTTTCCTAGCACTCATTTGAGGAATCTCAGATGTGATGTCTTGGATATCGTTGAATCGCATGCTGAATAAGGAACTATCCTCAGAGAAACCTGCAGAGAAGCCTTCTCAGAAACTTCTTTGTTGTGGGTGATTTCAGCCCACAGATGTCCATCATTGTTACCACTGAGAAACTTGCTAGGAGAGTTTTCGCAGAATCTGCAATAGGACACACGGTGGCGCTCCAAGACCACAAATAACTTCGTCTTAGTAAAGAAAGAAGCTTTCTGAGAAACCGCTTTGTGATATGTGAATTCAACTCACTAAGTTGCAGCTGTATTTCGTGGGGCCGTGGCCTAGCCCTATTTGTGTGGAATCTGAGAACAGATATTCCCGAACCCTTTGAAAACAATGGGCCAAGGGAAACATCTTCCAATAAAAATGAGAAAGAAGCTTACTGAGAAACTTCTTTCTGATCTGTGAGTTCATCTCACAGAGTTACAATCTCTGCCTCAAGAAGCCGTTTGCTAACACTCTTTCGTGGAATCTGCAAAGTGATATTTGGGCAGCCTATTGGGGTCCCATGGTGATAAAGGAAATATCCTCACATAATAACTAAAGAGAAGCTTTCTGAGAACTGCATTGCCATTGCTCCACGAACATAAGTGTAACTCCTGTGAGATGAATTCACACTCACCAAGAATTTCTAAGAAAGCTTCTTTCTAGTTTCATCTGGATATTTCTTTGTCACTGTATGTGTCATTGCGCTATGAAGTATCTAATTGCAGATCTCCGAAAACTATGCTAACAAACTGATCACTGAAGATAACGTGTACCTGTGAGTTGCATTCACACAT
>NW_022142413.1:0-32983 GCF_007565055.1 Rhinopithecus roxellana
TTTCCTGAATTAAAGTCAATCATTAGCTTTTCGTTGTTGTTGCTTTTCTTTCTTTTCTTTTTTTCTTTCTTTCTTTCTTTTTTTTTTTTTTGAGACGGCGTCTTGCTCTGTTACCCAGGCTGGAGTGCAATGGCGTGATCTCGGCTCCCTGCAACCTCCACATCCTGGGTCCAAGCGATTCTCCTGCCTCAGACTCCCAAGTAGCTGGGACTACAGGTGCATGCCACCACACCCAGCTAATTTTTTTTTTTTTTTTTTTTTGTAGAGTTGGGGTTTCACCGTGTTGCCCAGGCTGCTCTTGACCTCCTGACCTCAGGTGATCCACCCGCCTCAGCCTCCCAAAATGCTGGGATTACAGGTGTGAGCCACCGCGCCCAGCCTAAAGTCTTTAAAACCTGAGATGTTAAAGGTTTTAGTGTGGTTTCTGTTTTTCTAGACCCTGACTGATACTAAAATTGACAGCTCAAGTAATAAAACTGTAAACATATTAAAAGAACAAAGGTTGGCTGGGCGTGGTGGCTCATGCCTGTAATCCTAGCACTTTGGGAGGTCGAGGTGGGTGGATCACCTGAGGTCGAGAGTTCGAGACCAGCCTGACCAACAAGGAGAAACCCTGTCTCTACTAAAAATACAAAACTAGCTGGGTATGGTGGTGCATGCCTGTAATCCCAGCTACTCGGGAGGCTGAGGGAGGAGAATTGCTTGAACCTGTGAGGCGGAGATGGGGGTGAGCTGAGATCGTGCCATTGCACTCCAGCCTGGGCAAAAGAGGAGACTCTGTCTCAAAAAAAAAAAAAAAGTTATCATTATAGCCAGGCACAGTGGCTCATGCTTATAATCCCAGCACTTTGGGATGCTGAGGTGGATGGATCACTTGAGGTCAGGAGTTTGAGACCAGCCTGACTAACATAGTGAAACCCAGTCTCTACTGGAGAATACAAACATTAGCCAGGCATGGTGGCACATGCCTGTAGTCCAGCTTCTTGGGAGGCTGAGGTGGGACAATTGCTTGGACCCAGGAGGTGGAGATTGCAATGAGCTGAGATTGTGCCACTGCACTCCAGCCTCGGCAATAGAGTGAGATTCCATCTAAAAAAAAAAACAAAAAATAAGGGCTGGACTCTGTGGCTCATGCCTGTAATCCTAGCATGATTGGGAGGCTGAGGCGGGCGGATCACAAGGTCAGGAGATCAAGACCATCCTGGCTAACACAGTGAAACCCCATCTCTACTAAAAATACAAAAGATTAGGGGCGGGTGGTGGCACATGCCTGTAGTCCCATCTACTTGGAAGGCTGAGGCAGGAGAATCACTTGAACCCAGGAGGCGGGGTTGCTGTGAGCTGAGATCGCACCACTGCACTCCAGCCTGGGCGACAGCAGCGAGACTCCGTCTCAAAAAAAAAAAAAAAAAAAAAAAAAAAAAAAAAAATACAAAAATTTTTAATAGATTACAAATTTTAGGAGAATCACTTGAACCTGGGAGGCAGGTTGCAGTGAGCCGAGATCACGCCACTGCACTCCAGCCTGGGTGACAGAGCAAGACTCCATCTCAAAACAAATAAATAAAAATAAAAACTAAATTACAAAATAAAATAAAGTTATCATTATAAAGGTGTCTACTAGAAAAAAATACTCATCTTTCTAAATATCAGAAGAACTACATATAAAAAACAAAGCAAAAGCAAACAGATAAATTTTTAAAAATGGAAAACAATATAACAGATCTAAGACTAAACATACCTTAGTCACATCTACGAATACAAATGGGGTTAGCATCCCAACTAAGAGAAAAACATTTTTAAGTTAAATCGTAAGGCAAAACATAATTCTCTCTATATGAAACACAACTGGAACAGAATATTGAAAATAAAAAGATGAGTAAAGCTGTATTAAGGGAGAGTACATCGGAAGAAAGCAAAGGTCGTGTTTTCGTTTTTTTAGACAGAGTTTCGCTCTTGTTGCCCAGGGTGGAATGCAACAGCGTGATCTCGGCTCACCACAACCTCCGCCTCCTGGGTTCAAGTGATTCTCCTGTCTCAGGCTCCCAAGTAGCTGAGATTACAGGCATGCACCACACACCCGGCTAATTTTGTCTTTTTAGTAGAGACAGGGTTTCTCCATGTTGGTCAGGCTGGTCTCAAACTCCTGACCTCAGGTAATCCGCCTGCCTTGGCCTCCTAAGTGCTGGGATTACAGGCGTGAGCCACCGCACCTGGCCAGGTCATGGCTTTAATTTAATTTTAGGTAAATTGGAGTTCAGGGCAAAAAAAAAGATTAAGTAAGACCAATAAAAACACCTTATAATGCTAAAGGGTATGATTCACAGTGAAGATATAATAGTTATAAATAGCTTAGTAAAAAATAACAATGCAATGGCACTCATAAACTTGGAATTACAGGATACAAAAGGAGAAACAGAATCATGCTGGTTTCATTCCTGACTCTATAGTCTGACAAATCAAATGAATAAAAATAAAATCAATAATATAGAACTCTCATATAATCTATGTTAAACATGATAGTTCATATAAATATATAATATATATTCCCTACACATAGAGCATATTCTTATTTCAAGAATATTCAAGAATAGAACATTCAGGAAAATTGACCACATTTGAAGCCACAAAAAAAACCTCAATAAATTCCAGAACGTAGAAAACATAGGCAACCTTCTTTGGTCACAATGCAATAACATGATAAATTAATTTTTAAAATCAGATAACAAAAATTCCTTTTCACCTGAACATTTTTAAAGTTTATCTTATATGAATTTAAAAAATTCTTCTTAACTCTTGGATCAAAATATATTAACCTAAATCACAGGACTTCTAGAAAATAAAATAAAAATAACAAAAAACGATACATTTTCCACACCTTGGAATCTATGAGATAGTGTTAAGGTAGTAGTGGAAGGAAAATTCATAGGTTTAAATACTTAAATAAATAATAATAAAAAGCAAATGAATCAAGCATGTATCTTAGAAAAATAACAAAATAAACTGAAGGGATGTAGAAATAATGAATTAATAAAAATAAAAACAGAACTTTCTAACAGTGAATTAGAAAACAGAAAAAAAAGAAGTAAACTGAATTTTGGGGGAAAAGAATTAAAAAATAGAAAAGCGCTAGCTAACCTAACACAGAAAACAAAGTAGACAATGCAAATATACAAAATAAGGACGACTAAGAGGAAAATAACCACAAAACTATATTAAATTAAAACAACCATAAGGAACTACTTTGGGTAACTCCATGAAAGTAAAATTTGAAAACTTAGATGAAAAATACAACTTTCTTGGAAAACATAATTTAGCAAAATGGACCCCAAAGAGAAAAAAATCAAAGCATTCTGGTTCTCAATACAACAAAGAGAAAAAGTTGTCAAAGAGTTCCCTCAGAAATGCCCAGCTAGTGTCACAGGGACATTCTAAGATACCTTTAAAGAGCAGGTAATACTCAATTCTGTTTAAATTGTTCTAGCACATAGAAAAAAAGGAATATGGAATCCTTCTGGCAAGATGGCCGATAGGAACAGCTCCAGTCTCCAACTCCCAGCGCGAGCAACACAGAAGACCGATTTTCTGCATTTTCAACTGAGGTACTGGGGTCATCTCACTAGGGAGTGCCGGACAATCGGGTGCTGGTCAGCTGCTGCAGCCCGACCAGCAAGAGCTGAAGCAGGGCGAGCCATCGCCTCACCCTGGGAAGTGCAAGGGGAACTCATCTTTTTATTTTCCTAGCCAGGGGAACTGAGACACACAACACCTGGAAAATTGGGTAACTCCCACCCCAATACTGCGCTTTAAGCAAACAGCACACCAGGAGATTATACCCACACCTGGCCGGGAGGGTCCCACGGCCACGGAGCCTCCCTCATTGCTAGCACAGCAGTCTGCGATCTAACCGCAAGGCAGCAGCAAGGCTTGGGGAGGGGTGCCCGCCATTGCTGAGGCTTAAGTAGGTAAACAAAGCCGCTGGGAAGCTCGAACTGGGTGGAGCTCACAGCAGCTCAAGGAAACCTGCCTGTCTCTGTAGACTGCAACCTCTGGGGACAGGGCATAGCTAAACAACAACAACAACAAAAGCAGCAGAAACCTGTGCAGACGCAAACGACCTCTGTCTGACAGCTTTGAAGAGAGCAGTGGATCTCCTAACACGGAGGTTGAGATCTGAGAAGTGACAGACTGCCTGCTCAAGTGGGTCCCTGACCCCTGAGTAGCCTAACTGGGAGACATCCCCCACTAGGGCAGTCTGACACCCCACACCTCACAGGGTGGAGTACACCCCTGAGAGGAAGCTTCCAAAGTAAGAATCAGACAGGTACACTCGCTGTTCAGCAATATTCTATCTTCTGCAACCTCTGCTGCTGATACCCAGGCAAACAGGGTCTGGAAGTGGACCTCAAGCAATCTCCAACAGACCTACAGCTGAGGGTCCTGACTATTAGAAGGAAAACTATCAAATGGAAGAACACCGATACCAAAACCCATCAGTACGTCACCATCATCAAAGACCAGAGGCAGATAAAACCACAAAGATGGTGAAAAAGCAGGGCAGAAAAGCTGGAAATTCAAAAATAAAAGCACATCTCCCCCTGCAAAGGAGCGCAGCTCATCGCCAGCACAGATCAAAGCTGGTCAGAGAATGACTTTGACGAGATGAGAGAAGAAAGCTTCAGCCCATCAAACTTCTCAGAGCTAAAGGAGGAATACGTACCCAGTGCAAATAAACTAAAAATCTTGAAAAAAGAGTGGAAGAATTGATAGCTAGAATAATTAATGCAGAGAAGGTCATAAACGAAATGACAGAGATGAAAACCATGACACAAGAAATACGTGACAAATCTACAAGCTTCAGTAACCGACTCGATCAACTGGAAGAAAGAGTATCAGCGATTGAGGATCAAATGAATGAAATGAAGCGAGAAGAGAAACCAAAGAAAAAGAAGAGAAAAGAAATGAACAAAGCCTGCAAGAAGTATGGGATTATGTAAAAAGACCAAATCTACGTCTGATTGGGGTGCCTGAAAGTGAGGGGTAAAATGGAACCAAGTTGGAAAATACTCTTCAGGATATCATCCAGGAGAACTTCCCCAACCTAGTAGGGCAGGCCAACATTCAAATTCAGGGAATACAGAGAACACCACAAAGATACTCCTGGAGAAGAGCAACTCCAAACACATAATTGCCAGATTCACCAAGTTGAAATGAAGGAAAAAATCTTAAGGGCAGCCAGAGAGAAAGGTCGGGTTACCCACAAAGGAAAGCCCATCAGACTAACAGCAGACCTCTCGGCAGAAACTCTACAAGCAGAAGAGAGTGAGGGCCAATATTCAAATTCTTAAAGAAAAGAATTTTAAACCCAGAATTTCATATCCAGCCAAACTAAGTTTCATAAGTGAAGGAGAAATAAAATCCTTTACAGACAAGCAAATGCTTAGAGATTTTGTCACCACCAGGCCTGCCTTACAAGAGACCCTGAAGGAAGCCCTAAACATGGAAAGGAACAACTGGTACCAGCCATTGCAAAAACATGCCAAAATGTAAAGACCACCGAGGCTAGGAGAAGAAACTGCATCAACTAACGAGCAAAATAACCAGTTAATATCATAACGGCAGGATCAAGTTCACACGTAACAATATTAACCTTAAATGTTAATGGACTAAATGCTCCAATTAAAGACACAGACTGGCAAACTGGATAAAGAGTCAAGACCCATCAGTCTGCTGTATTCAGGAGACCCATCTCACATGCAGAGACATACATAGGCTCAAATAAAGGGATGGAAGAAGATCTACCAAACAAATGGAGAACAAAAAAAAGCAGGGGTTGCAATCCTAGTCTCTGATAAAATAGACTTTAAACCATCAAAGATCAAAAGAGACAAAGAAGGACATTACATAATGGTAAAGGGATCAATTCAACAGGAAGAGCTAACTATCCTAAATATATATGCATCCAATACAGGAGCACCCAAATTCATAAAGCAAGTCCTTAGAGACTTACAAAGAGACTTAGACTCCCATACAATAATAATGGGAGACTTCAACACTCCACTGTCAACATTAGACAGATCAATGAGACAGAAAGTTAACAAGGATATCCAGGAATTGAACTCATCTCTGCACCAAGCGGACCTAATAGACATCTATAGAACTCTCCACCCCAAATCAACAGAATATACATTCTTCTCCGCACCACATCGCACTTATTCCAAAATTGACCACATAATTGGAAGTAAAGCACTCCTCAGCAAATGTAAAAGAACAGAAATTATAACAAACTGTCTCTCAGACCACAGTGCAATCAAACTAGAACTCAGGACTAAGAAACTCAATCAAAACTGCTCAACTACATGGAAACTGAACAACCTGCTCCTGAATGACTACTGGGTACATAACGAAATGAAGGCAGAAATAAAGATGTTCTTTGAAACCAATGAGAAAAAAGATACAACATACCAGAATCTCTGGGACACATTTAAAGCAGTGTGTAGAGGGAAATTTATAGCACTAAATGCCCACAAGAGAAAGCTGGAAAGATCTAAAATTAACACTCTAACATCACAATTAAAAGAACTGGAGAAGCAAGAGCAAACACATTCAAAAGCTAGCAGAAGGCAAGAAATAACTAAGATCAGAGCAGAACTGAAGGAGATAGAGACACAAAAAACCTCCAAAAAATCAATGAATCCAGGAGTTGGTTTTTTGAAAAAATCAACAAAATTGACAGACCACTAGCAAGACTAATAAAGAAGAAAAGAGAGAAGAATCAAATAGATGCAATAAAAAATGATAAAGGGGATATCACCACCGACCCCACAGAAATACAAACTACCATCAGAGAATACTATAAACGCCTCTACGCAAATCAACTAGAAAATCTAGAAGAAATGGATAATTTCCTGGACACTTACACTCTTCCAAGACTAAACCAGGAAGAAGTTGAATCCCTGAATAGACCAATAGCAGGCTCTGAAATTGAGGCAATAATTAATAGCCTACCAACCAAAAAAAGTCCAGGACCAGATGGATTCACAGCTGAATTCTACCAGAGGTACAAGGAGGAGCTGGTACCATTCCTTCTGAAACTATTCCAATCAATAGAAAAACAGGGAATCCTCCCTAACTCATTTTATGAGGCTAACATCATCCTGATACCAAAGCCTGGCAGAGACACAACAAAAAAAGAAATTTTAGACCAATATCCCTGATGAACATCGATGCAAAAATCCTCAATAAAATACTGGCAAACCGGATTCAGCAGCACATCAAAAAGCTTATCCACCATGATCAAGTGGGCTTCATCCCTGGGATGCAAGGCTGGTTCAACATTCGCAAATCAATAAACGTAATCCAGCATATAAACAGAACCAATGACAAGAACCACATGATTATCTCAATAGATGCAGAAAAGGCTTTTGACAAAATTCAACAGCCCTTCATGCTAAAAACGCTCAATAACTTCGGTATTGATGGAATGTACCTCAAAATAATAAGAGCTATTTATGACAAACCCACAGCCAATATCATACTGAATGGGCAAAAACTGGAAAAATTGCCTTTGAAAAACTGGCACAAGACAGGGATGCCCTCTCTCACCACTCCTATTCAACATAGTGTTGGAAGTTCTGGTTAGGGCAATGAGGCAAGAGAAAGAAATAAAGTGTATCCGGTTAGGAAAAGAAGAAGTCAAATTGTCCCTGTTTGCAGATGACATGATTGCATATTTAGAAAACCCCATTGTCTCAGCCCAAAATCTTCTTAAGCTGATAAGCAACTTCAGCAAAGTCTCAGGATACAAAATTAATGTGCAAAAATCACAAGCATTCTTATACACCAGTAACAGACAAACAGAGAGCCAAATCATGAATGAACTTCCATTCACAATTGCTCCAAAGAGAATAAAATACCTAGGAATCCAACTTACAAGGGATGTCAAGGACCTCTTCAAGGAGAACTACAAACCACTGCTCAGTGAAATCAAAGAGGACACAAAACAAATGGAAGAACATACCATGCTCATGGATAGGAAGAATCAATATCGTGAAAATGGCCATACTGCCCGAGGTTTATTTATAGATTCAATGCCATCCCCATCAAGCTACCAATGAGTTTCTTCACAGAATTGGAAAAAAACTGCTTTAAAGTTCATATAGAACCAAAAAAGAGCCCGCATTGCCAAGACAATCCTAAGTCAAAAGGAGAAAGATGGAGGCATCACGCTACCTGACTTCAAACTATACTTCAAGGCTACAGTAACCAAAACAGCATGGTACTGGTACCAAAACAGAGATATAGACCAATGGAACAGAACAGAGTCCTCAGAAATAATACCACACATCTACAGCCATCTGATCTTTGACAAACCTGAGAGAAACAAGAAATGGGGAAAGGATTCCCTATTTAATAAATGGTGCTGGGAAAATTGGCTAGCCATAAGCAGAAAGCTGAAATTGGATCCTTTCCTTACTCCTTATACGAAAATTAATTCAAGATGGATTAGAGACTTAAATGTTAGACCTAATACCATAAAAACCCTAGAAGAAAACCTAGGTAGTACCATTCAGGACATAGGCATGGGCAAGGACATCATGTCTAAAACACCAAAAGCAACGGCAGCAAAAGCCAAAATTGACAAATGGGATCTAAACTAAAGAGCTTCTACACAGCAAAAGAAACTACCATCAGAGTGAACAGGCAACCTACAGAATGGGAGAAAATTTTTGCAATCTACTCATCTGACAAAGGGCTAATATCCAGAACCTACAAAGAACTCAAACAAATTTACAAGAAAAACAAACAACCCCATCAAAAAGTGGGGAAAGGATATGAACAGACATTTCTCAAAAGAAGACATTCATACAGCAACAGACACATGAAAAATGCTCATCATCACTGGCCATCAGAGAAATGCAAATCAAAACCACAATGAGATACCATCTCACACCAGTTAGAATGGCAATCATTAAAAAGTCAGGAAAAAACAGGTGCTGGAGAGGATGTGGAGAAATAGGAACACTTTTACACTGTTGGTGGGATTGTAAACTAGTTCAACCATTATGGAAAACAGTATGGCAATTCCTCAAGGATCTAGAACTAGATGTACCATATGACCCAGCCATCCAACTACTGGGTATATACCCAAAGGATTATAAATCATGCTGCTATAAGGACACATGCACACGTATGTTTATTGCAGCACTATTCACAATAGCAAAGACTTGGAATCATCCCAAATGTCCATCAGTGACAGACTGGATTAAGAAAATGTGGCACATATACACCATGGAATATTATGCAGCCATAAAAATGGATGAGTTTGCATCCTTTGTAGGGACATGGATGCAGCTGGAAACCGTCATTCTTAGCAAACTATCACAGGAACAGAAAACCAAACACCGCATGTTCTCACTCATAGGTGGGAACTGAACAATGAGATCACTTGGACTCGGGAAGGAGAACACCACACATCGGGGCCTATCATGGGGAGGGGGGATGGGGGAGGGATTGCATTGGGAGTTATTCCTGATGTAAATGACGAGTTGATGGGTGCTGATGAGTTGATGGGTGCAGCACACCAACATGGCACAAGTATACATATGTAACAAACCTGCACATTATGCACATGTACCCTTGAACTTAAAGTATAATAAAAAAAAGAAAAAAAGGAATATGCTTGAATTGTTTTATGAAATATAACATTGATTTCAGAACCTGAGATGGCACACTTTAACCAAGAAAACTACAAATGCATCTCATGTATTAATGTAAAAATCATAAGAAACAAATAACTTTCAAAAAATTACATGGGAATAATTTGGGGACAATTTGTGATCACTGTTTAGAAAATGCAATCTGATACAACTTTGAGTCTGGACCAGTTGCCTCAGGTGAACCCTGGGTGCTGGGTCTGGAATCAGCCAATGGCCATGTTCTTCTCCCAGATTGCTGCCCAACACCACACCCTTAATGCACATTCCTTCATGGGTTCATTCCTCAGCAGGCAGCACGAGGCCACTCACTACTCCTACTGCCTCTTTTTATATAGCATCAGAAAGTTCCAGAGAGACCGGGCACAGTGGCTCACGCCTGTAATCCCAGCACTCTGGGAGGCTGAGGCAGGTGGATCACCTGAGATCAGGAGTTCAAGACCAGCCTGGCCGGGTGTGGTGGCACATACCTATAATCTTAGCTACTCCAGAGGCTGAGGCAGGAGAATCGCTTGAACCCAGGAGCCGGAGGTTGCACTGAGCCGAGATCGCACCACTGCACTTCAGCCTGGGTGACAGAGCAAGACTCCGTCAAAAAAAAAAAAGAAAGAAAGAAAGAAAGAAGGAAAGTTCCAGAGAGTTCCAGAGCTTCTTTCAAAACTGGGAGATTCCTGGCCCTTATTCAAGAGGCCCCCTCCTCTGAGTAGCTACCTCCTCGGATAAACAACATTTCCAGTGATCTTTAATGGATGATTATGGGGTTCTGTGATGCCCTTTGGTGTAGCATATTTGTGTATTTTTTGTTTGTTTTGCAGAAACAGGGTCTTGCTATGTGGACTAGGCTGGTCTCAAACTCCTGGGCTCAAGAGATTCTCCTGCCTTGGGCTCCCAAAGTGCTAGGATTATAGGCATGAGCCACCCCATCCAGTCCACATTTGTTTTAATTGTGGATTTCCTTGACTTTTAGCTCCTTTAAATAAAAGATTCAGGCATTGGAGGTACTGCGTCCTGTTAAGAGGAAGGCCATGGGGGTGGGTGGGGGGGTGCGTGGCTAGTAAGCATTTGGTGTCTCCCATATTACACAGAGTAAGTGACTTTTGATGGCTTCAACAGGCAGCCTAGCCTATTAGTACTGCAGCTGGGGACCCACATGGTATCTGGTATTTCTACAAGTTAGCTGAGGTATTTGTAAAATCAGCATACTCTTAGGTGCATGTTGTCTAAATCATGACTGCCAAGTTCCCAGGAGGAACTCGACTATCCTGTATTTCCGGGATTTCTCCCCTTTTCGGCTGCACCTGGTTGAGCACTTGCTTGTAAGCCCAGGTCTCCATGCCTAGAACTAATGGTTTCTTGCCCTGCACCTGGATGGAGTGTATTCCATGAACTCTAAAGGGAACCCAGCAGACAGAACATAGCAGTCACTACCTTTAGAAGAAGCTTTCTCAATTAGTTCTCTTTCAGGTTGGAGTTACTCCCGGGCTGGGTCTCATCCAGTTTGAGGGAAGTGCTGTCAACCCTGACCCCTGACCCCTCAGGCACGGGGTTGGCTTCTGCAGACATTCCCAGGGCACCCCCTTCTGCCAGACTTGGGTGTGGACAAGTGTAATTAATCGGGTTAATTAACCACCAAAGCTTGTTCGGATTTGTCAGTTGGTTGGTTTTTAAATTATTCTGTTCGTTGTGCTTCTCACTGGGGCAGTGGGCTGTTTATCCTACAACACACAGGCAAAAGTGAATCGTGTTACATGCAAGGAGGAATTAGGGGAGAAGGATGTGGTTTGATGGGGGAATTTTCAGAGGAAACAAAAATCAAGTTATAGATAAAAACAAGGTAGCAAGCAAAGGATTGGGAGATTTTCAGCCTGTGTTACAAAGAATCAATTCTTGCTTCTTCCTAGATGCCAGGTCTACCTGGATTAGAAGAGAGACACTCACTTCATACAGGACACAGAGACAGCAAGCTTGCAGAGCACTTGCCCGGGCCTGCATCTGCCTTCCCTGCCTTCCTTCGGATGGGGCTGGTTGGTTGCAGCCGCCTCCACCACATTGGGTAGAAACAGGGAGACATGCAAATTAGAAAACCAGGAGATCGTCACAGCAGATCAGTTTTCAAAATCTGGGCTGGACATACTGGAGTACTTCTAATCGTATCAGGACACCTAGGGCTGTGGCAGGAAGCAAATTCTATTTTTCAAAAGACAGGATAATTGCTCTGAGTATCGTGATGGCTTGCACCACCTTTTCCACCAAAATTCCAAGACACCTTAGGGTTGCTGGATACGTATTGCAAGCCCTGCAGCCTTCATCTCGTCCACACACTCCAGATAAAGAAATGTTAGCCAGAGTTTAAAGCATAAGAACAGATATGACTGAAATGGACTTCATTTCACCGGAGATTCCCAAGTCAGATTCACAAACACATGGGGCATCCTGGTGGATAAACCTTTCCCCGGGAGACACATTTGTGAAGAGTCTTGGCCCCCTTGGCTTATGTTGAGACTGATTTTGCGTCCTGAAATAACAACCCGCTGCCGAGGCGCTCCACTTGGAAGGCCGTGAGAGCCTGACCTCTGAGGCTGGAGTGCAAGCAAAAGTTACAGACCACCCTGTCAGGATGCATGGAGCATGTCGAAGAGGATGAGGCTGGTGCCCAACAGTTGACACAGCCCAGCCTGTTGGCCACAGAGCGCCACCAAAGGCAAATCTCACGTCACGAGCAGTGGCCTCTGCATGTCCCTGTGAGGCTGGGGAAATGTCAGGGACTGAGGCATTCCCACTTCATCTGCAAGGGGAACAGGGAAAGGCCATCGGTACATTAACAAGAACAGAAAAGCTTCCAAGGCAAATTGGAGCATGTCGCTTGGTGCGACGCACATGCTGCATGGCCAGCCACTGTCACTCCCCAATTTCTCCTCTGCTGGGAGAGTCCTAGTTTTGTCATGGTGTCCACACATCTTCTCTAAGGCTCAGAGGCAAACCTTAGCATTTTCAGCCTGTTCTAATGGCTCCATTCCCCCGGGCAGTGATTTATCTAGGGAGTGTCTGTGCCCACTTCTGGCCACATGCAAAATAAGAGGGAATGGGGAGGGAGTTCTAATAAATGTTTTCTGGTTTATAAAGAGTTAGGAGGCCAGGCTCGGTGGCTCACGCCTGTAATCCCAGAACTTTTGGAGGCCGAGGCGGGCAGATCACAAGGCAAGACATCCAGACTGTCCTGGCCAATGTGGTGAAACCCCGTCTCTACTAAAAATACAAACATTAGCTGGGCGTGGTGACACGCGCCTGTAGTCCCAGCTACTCAGGAGGCTGAGGCAGGAGAATCAGCTGAACTCAGGAGGTGGAGGTTGTGGTGGGCCAAGATAGTGCCATTGTGCTCCAGCCTGGGCAACAAGAGTGAAACTCTGTCTCAAAAAAAAAAAGAAAAGAAAGAAAAAGAAATATTAAGTGATTCCACAGTGAATTCCTAATACAAAACAAAAGAAAGAGAAAAAGAAATATTAGGAAATATGAGAGTAAAAAGCAACAACCATTTGTATTACATACATTATTTATCATATCAAAATGATCCTACAAGTTAGATATTAATTTCTTTGGTTTGTATCTGAACAAACTCAAGTTCGAAGCAGTTAAGCAACGCTCCCAATCTCACCCAGCCTAAGCTCATCTCTTTCCACTGTAGGCCCGTGCAGATATTTAGGCGGACAGGAAACTGCACCACTAGTAAGACCTAAAACAGGCTTATCATTTGTTTTCCTTCTGGCAACAGGAAAAAGAAAATCTGTCCAGATTTCCAAATCTGTCCTCTGAATGGGTCTGTGCAAACATCAGGACCTAAAATAGATCTTCCAATAAATAGCACAAAGTAGGGGGGACAGGAGGAAGAAGTATGCCAGCCATATAAAATAATACTATCCTCTGTTCCAGGAGCATTACATATATCATGTCATCTCCATCAAAGCAGGCATTATGATGTTCATTTTCTTTTTTTTTTTTTTTCTTTTTTTTTTTAGAGACCGAGTCTCGCTCTGTCACCCGGGCTGGAGTGCAGTGGCCGGATCTCCGCTCACTGCAAGCTCCGCCTCCTGGGTTCACGCCATTCTCCTGCCTCAGCCTCCCGAGTAGCTGGGACTACAGGCGGCCGCCACCTCGCCCGGCTAGTTTTTTGTAGTTTTTAGTAGAGATGGGGTTTCACCATGTTAGCCAGGATGGTCTTGATCTCCTGACCTCGTGATCCGCCCGTCTCGGCCTCCCAAAGTGCTGGGATTACAGGCTTGAGCCACCGCGCCCGGCGATGTTCATTTTCTAAATAAGGAAATGAAAAAGTTAATTCATTTCCCTAAGATCATAGAGCTCTGAGTAACTGAACTGGATTGGGAGCCCTCTCTGTATGAGGCCAAGACCTGAGCTGCTTTTCCTTTCATTGCTGCATACATGTGTGAGTGTGCATACATATGCATGTGTGTGTGCACTTCTGTGCATGTGCATGGACGGTTTCCAATTTTATGAGTTTGGAAACTTTCTGTATCAAGTCAGAATATACCCATCTGTCAGAGTAAGACAGGAGTAAAAATTGAATTAAATGAAAAGTAGAACTACTAAGCAGGAGATTGAATTCTCAGTACCAAATCTCAGTCCCAACACAGGCACCTCTCACCTACCACTGCCCACTCTGGGACAGCCCAGAAACCATGAGTTCATCAGGACAGACCCTGGGAGACAGAGACAGAACTGTAACCCGGGCTGACAGAAACAACTCCTCCTCTGCCAATCCCCCAGCAAGGAGCCGGCTGCCCTCACCCCGACTTGCATTAGCTAACTTTTTCAAAAATGAATCAGAGTTTCAGATGAAGCTCCATAAAACTGTGGGCCGCTCCGAGACTGCAAATTGCTAGCAGATGTCTTTTTGGTTCGAGTACAGTCACATTACTGCCAAGCATGAAAATGAGAGGTTAGAGAACAGATCATTTTATTATCACATAAGAAAAACCAGCCAGTTAAGCCTTCATGTTTTTCAGGTATATGTGGCATGGATTTTGAAATCTCCTGGCAAAAGGACCATATCTTTATAGCTAAAATTGGCTCTTCAAGGTGAAGTCTTGCATCTGGATTTTATTCATTTGAAAACACAAAATAGGGTTTTTTTTTTTTTTTTTTTTTTTTTTTTTGAGACAAAGTCTCGCTCTGTCACCCAGGCTGGAGTGCAGTGGCACAATCTCAGCTCACTACAACATCCACATCCTGAGTTCAAGTGGTTCTCCTGCCTCAGCCTCCCTAGTAGCTGGGACTATAGGCATCCGCCACCATGCCCGGCTTATTTTTGTATTTTTAGTAGAGACGGGGGTCTCACCATGTTGGCCAGGCTGATCTTGAACTCCCAACCTCAGGTCATCCGCCCCCGCCTTGGCCTTCCAAAGTGCTGGGATTACAGGAGTGAGCCACCGCGCCCAGCCAAGTGTGTGTGTTTCTACATTTATTACCTATCAGGGCAGAGTGATTTTCTTTTAAGCTTCATTTAAACATGCTACAAGCCACTCTAACATACTTTATTACTAAAATTTCATCAGAGCCTGAACCATTTTCTTATTTGTTCTTGTTCTATAATCATATGTAACAAATTATAGGATTTCAGCTGAAAGGAGATGTGTGTGTGTATATATGTATATGCTATAATTTTTCTTTTTGTGGGTAGTGGGTGGGGCTTTACGGTGCATATTTTTACTTATCAGGCTTAGAGTGTGGTTGTCACAAAATTTCCATTTTAAGAGTACTTACTAGTCTGGTTAAACACTTGTAAAAATGTCAATGGTCAATAACCTTTTAAATGAATCAGCTGAGCTTGACTAGAGGCGAGCTTAATTTAGCAATTAGCCTGGCCAAATTGTCTGTTATTATACAAGAAAAGTTTATAATAAAGAACATGCCTCGGTATAATAAGCTTTGCCAGGCACAGTAAATCAAAAACCATACGTCTGCTGAGTCAGCTCCAACTGCAGGGACAGCAGCTAAAAGTGTCTCCGACTTACAATGAAATTTGTATCCTCAATGTTTAACAATAAACCTAAAGACTTAGGTTTTAGGTTCAAGAATACCAGCAGAGTTATATTTTCTCAATGCAGTTCAAATCCATGAATCTGCTAGCTTCTTTGTAGTACGAGACTATGAAGCTCATAGCGGGAAAAAACTGGCCATATTTCTGACTAGTGAATTCAGCCAGAAACCAGCAGGCCCAATTGTTTTGTTTGGCTGCACATGGCCCTGAGCCACAAAACATTGCAGAGCAGCCTGCGAGCTGCTACAAATGAACTCTCTTGCCCACCCCCTGCCAACCCCATGACATTTTAATCCTGAGGTTGTGAGTGTTTTGATGCCTCTCTGGTCTTAATCATACAACCCTTCATCACTCAGAGCTGAATCTCTTAGACGAAATGGTTTTCATTTTCTTTGTTTGTTTGTTTGTTTGTCTTTTGTTTTAAGACGAAGTTTTGCTTGTCGCCCAGGCTGGAGTGCAATAGTGCAATCTTGGCTCACTGCAACCTCTGCCTCCTGGGTTCAAGCGCTTCTCCTGCCTCATCCTCCCTAGTAGCTGGGATTACAGGTGCCTGCCACCACGCCTGGCTAATTTTTGTATTTTCAGTAGAGACAAGGTTTCACCATGTTGGCCAGGCTTGTCTTGAACTCCTGACCTCAAGTGATCCAACTGCCTCAGCCTCCCAAAGTGCTGGGATTATAGGTGTGAGCCCCCATTCCCAGCCGATGAAGTGGTTTTCTGGTTCTTTTTTTGGGGACTGACGTTCGCTCTGTGCCCTGGGCTGGAGTGCAGTGGTGCGATCTTGGCTCACTGCAACCTTTGTCTCCCGGGTTCAAGCAATTCTCCTGCCTCAGCCTCCCAAGTAGCTAGGATTACAGGTGTGCAACACCACACCTGGCTAATTTTTGTATTTTTCGTAGAGACGGGGTCTCACCATGTTGGCTAGGCTGGTCTCCAACTCCTGATCTCAGGTGATCCACCCACCTCAGCCTCCCTAGTGCTGTGATTACAGGCGTGGGCCACCGTACCTGGTTTTCTAGACCTTTAAGCTGGTTGCAGCACAGCCCACTCTCCAAATTTACAGAGCACACTCCCCCACACTCCCCTGTCAGATGGATGCATTTACCCTTAGCTCCGCTACCAAAACCTAAGCAGAGAGCAGAGATCCTATAATCAATTAACCAACCAGTCAGTCTATCAGTCAATCTGTGTTTACTGAGCGTCTGCCAAGTGTCCAGCCCTTGCTCTCTAAATACCATCTCTGGAGATAAAAAATGAGTGATCAGAATGGAGGGTCCACAGTATCACCATGAAACAGAAAACAGTATCTGCTGACTTTCCATCAACAACCTAACTCAAAAATAGCACAAGGCCGGGCACAGTGTAATCCGGGCACCTGTAATCCCAGCACTTTGGGACCCGAGGCAGGATGATCACTTGAGCCCAGGAGTTTGAGACCAGCCTGGGCAACATGGTGAGACCCCATCTCTACAAGAACTTTAAAAATTAGCCAGGCATGGTGGTGCATGTTGGTATTCCCAGCTACCCAGGAGGCTGAGGTGGGAGGTTTACTTGAGTCAGGGAGGTTGAGGTGACATTGAGCCAAGATCATGCCACTGCACTCCAGCCTGAGTGACAGAGCAAAACTGTCTCTCAACAAACAAATGAAAAAACAAAAATAGTACAAAACAGTGCAATGTGAGGAGAACATTCTGGAAAAGTTAAGATGTTCAGAGGTGAATGTGAGTGGACAGTGTGGCGATCCAAGCAGCCCCATCCTGGAATGAGTGGGACAAGGTATCCAGTGCCTCCTGTGGGAACTCTCCCTCTGCAGAAAGGACTGCCTGGCCTTGCCCTTCTTGGCCTCTCCAGTTCTCCCATCACCACCAGAGCCCCAAATGCCCCACTCCAGGCCTGCCCCAGCCAGAAAGGACTTGGTGAGCTCTGTGCCATGCCACAAAGTGGTAGCATCCACATAATGTCTGAATGTGAACCATGGCAAAGAGGCATGACAAATACAAGATCCTAGGAAAGGGGGTGGTTGACAAGGCTACCTTGATGCTTCCACTTCAAAAGTTTCTGTCCAGCCAGACAAGGTGGCTCACACCTGTAATCCCAGCACTTGGGAGGCTGAGGTGGGCGGATCACCTGCGGTCAGGAGTTCGAGATCAGCCTGGCCAACATGGTGAAACCCTGTCTCTACTAAAAATACAAAAAATTAGCTGGGCATGGTGGCGGGCGCCCGTAATCCAAGCTACTTGGGAGGCTGAGGCAGGAGAATTGCTTGAACCCAGGACGGGGAGGTTGCAGTGAGCTGAGATCACGCCATTGCACTCCAGCCTGGGCAACAAGAGTGAAACCCTATCTCAGAAACAAAAAACCAGTTTCTTTCCAGCTCTTTGAAATAACACACAGCTTTATTTTATTGTTGAGCTGTAAGAGTTCTTTATATATTCAGGATACAAACCCCTTATTGAATGTGTGATTTGTAAACATTTTCTCTGATTCTGTGGGTTGTGAGTGTGAGTTGTTATTTCCCGAGGGAGGCTGTTTGGCTGACATTTAATTAACTCCTTAGATGGAATCCTAGGGGCAGTGTTAGACATTGTCATCGTCAGCCATAGTCTGGAAGTCTAGAACGTTGGCTTCTCATTAGTGCATCTTTGTCCCTGACAGCCGACCACCTGCCTCATGTGAGGGACTGGCTTGTGGAATGATTTGGAAAAGAAAAAGAACAACTCATTTATCTTGTTAATTAAAAATTATCATCTCATAGCTTCATCTTAATGTATTTTCAAATTAGCCTCCATATGGCCAAATTACTCTAGCATGATAAAGAAACTCACATGGTTGGCCGAGCGTGATGGCTGATGCCTGTAATCCTAGCACTTTGGGAGGCTGAGGAGAGAGGATTGCTTGAGCCTAGGAGTTTGAGACCAGCTTGTACAACACAGTGAGATCTGGTCTCTACAAAACAATTTAAAATTAGACAGGCATGGAGGCTGAGGCAGGAGGGTCATGTGAGCTCAGAAGTTCTAGGCTGTGGTGAGCTATGATTGCACCAGTTCACTCCAGCCGGGGTGACAGAGTGAAGCCCTGTCTTGGGAAGGAAAGGAAAGGAAGGGAGGGGAGGGGAGGGCACAGTGGCTCATGCCTGTAATCCCACCACTTTGGGAGGCTGAGGTGAGCAGATTACGAGGTCAGCAGTTCGAGACCAGCCTGGCCAACGTGGTGAAACCTCGTCTCTACTAAAAATACAAAAAAAAATTAGTGCGGGGTGGTGCCATGTGCCTATAATCCCAGCTCCTCAGGAGGCTGAGGCAGGAGAATGTCTTGAACCTGGGAGGCAGAGGTTTCAGTAAGCTGAGATCATGCCACTGCACTCCAGCCTGGGCAACAGAGCAAGACTCCGTCTAAAAATAAATGAAAGAAGGAAGGAAGGAAGGAGAGAGAAAGAGAAAGAAAAAAAGAAAGAAAGAAAGAGAGAGAGAGAGGAAGGAAGGAAGGAAGGAAGGAAGGAAGGAAGGAAGGAAGGAAGGAAGGAAGGAAGGAAGGAAGAAGGAAGGAAGGAAGGAAGGGGAAAGGAAAGGAAAGAAGGAGGGGGAGGGGAAGGGAAAGACAGCGAAGGAAGGAAGGAAGGAAAAAAGGAAGGAAGAAGAAAGTAAGAAAAGCAAAGAAAGAAAAAAGAAATGCAGGCCAGGGGTGGTGGCTCACGCCTGTAATTCCAGCACTTTGGGAGGCTGAGGTGGGCAGGTCACTTAAGGTCAGGAGTTCCAGACCAGCCTAGCCAATATGGTGAAACCCCGTCTCTACTAAAAATACAAAAAGTAGCCGGGCATGGTGGCACACACCTGGTAATCCCAGCTACTCGGGAGGCTGAGGTGGGACAGTCGCTTGAACCTGGGAGGCAGAGTTTGCAGTGAGCTGAGATTGCACCACTACATTCCAGCCTGGGCAACAGAGTGAGACCCCATCTCAAAAAGAAAAAAAAAAAAGGGAGAGAGAGAAAGAAATGCACATGGAAAATGTTACCTGGCCACCTAAGCCGGCTGTGTTGATCATTTTGAGTAGATGATCATGTGGTTCAAATGGTAACCATTTTCTTGAGCATCTCATAAATTGAACCAAAAAGCAATATAGTATCTACAGAAAAATTACTAACATTTCCAGGAAAGTCACCTACTAATGATCTAGTGATGTCTGCTTGCCTCCTTATGCCAGGCTGAAAACTTGTTTTACTTTTCCTGATAAAGAATGTGCAGGAAAAGTCTTCATTTCCTGAAGATCATCTCGCCCAGTCCACCGTGAACACTCTGAGATGCAAATGACTCTGTGCCCAGAAGAAGCAAATCTCACATCTGGTGGTTCCCCAGCCAATCACATTCTTTTTTTCTTTCTGTCTTTTTTTTTTTTTTTTTTGAGACCAAGTCTCTCTCTGTTGCCCAGGCTGGAGTGCAATGGTACGATCTTGGCTCATTGCAACCTCCACCTCCTGGGTTCAGTGATTCTCCCGCTTCAGCCTCCTGAGTAGCTGGGATTACAGGCACACACCACCACATCTGGCTAATTTTTTGTATTTTTAGTAGAGATGGGGTTTCATCATGTTGGCCAGTTCTGGTCTTGAACTCCTGACCTCAAGTGATCTGCCCACCTCGGCCTCCCAAAGTGCTGGGATTACAGGTATGAGCCATCGCGCCTGGCCTACATTTCTTTTTTCTAATTGACAAACAACAATTGTATGTACTTATGGTATACAAGATGATGTTTGCATATATGAACACATTGTGGAATGACTAAAGCTAATTAACATATCAATTTCCTCACATGTCTTTTTTTGTGGTGAGGACATTTAAAATCTACTAATCTACTCTGTTAGCTATTTCAAATATATAATACATTGTCATTATTGTCATTAACTATAATAGTGCTTTTTGAAAAAGACAAAATATTATGAGTAGTTTCTACACATTCTTCTTTTTTTTTTTTTTTTTTTTTTTTTTGAGACAGAGTCTTGCTCTGTCGCCCAGGCTGGAGTGCAGTAGCACAATCTCGGCTCACTGCAACCTCCGCCTCCAGGGTTCAAATGATTATCCTGCCTCAGCCTCCTGAGTAGGTGGGATTACAGGCACACACCGCCACGCCTGGCTAATTTTTTGTATTTTTGTAGAGATGGGGTTTCCCCATGTTGGTCAGGATGGTCTCGAACTCCTAACCTCGTGATCCGCCCATCTCGGCCTCCCAAAGTGCTGGGATTACAGGTGTGAGCAACGGCGCCCAGTCCTACACATTCTTTTCCATTCTAAAAATAGTTATTCATGGAAACAGGATATAACTGATTCTTAGGAACACTAATTACATCAGCATGTAAAAGTGTCTAGTAAGATGTGGGTAATGATGGAAGCAAAAGTGGAAGCTCAAGTAATTTTCATCTGAAGCAACTGTAAAACCAGAAAGGAAGCCCTCAAAATTTTGGGGGTGCTCCATGCAAAAAGCAAAGATACGTCTTAGATGGTGAATTTATTTCTATATCAATATTTGATCACCTCACAAGGAGAGAAGGTATGGAAGAAGTATCTTTTTAAAAAAACAGAAATTCAGAAGATATGAAGTGAGTTATCCCCTACTCCAACTGAATGCCAGAATTGTTACACACAGTGACAGAACTTTTACTCAGCAGGCTTATTATGTAATATGTGCTGAGATTCTTAAAGGCAGAATGTAACAAACTTCAGCCTATAAACTTGTAGCTAGTTTTTCCCTTGGACAGTCCAGGTAGGTCAGACATAGCTTTTTTTCTTTTTTTAGAGACAGGGTCTCACTTTGTCACCCAGGCTGGAGTGCAATGGTGTGATCTTGGCTCACTGCAGCCTCGACCTCCTGGGCTCAAGTGATCCTCCCACCTCAGCCTCCTTCATACTTGGCCTACAGGCACTAGTCACCATGCCTGGCTAGTTTTTAATTTTTTGTAGAGACAGGTCTCACCACGTTAACCAGGCTGGTCTTGAACTCCTGGCCTAAGGCGATTCTCGTGCCTTGGCTTCCCAAAATGTTGGGATTACAGGCGTGAGTCACCATACCTGGCCAGAAGTGGCATTTGATGGCAGAGAGAGATACTACCTGGAAATCATCATATCCACATAACAAGTAGCATCTTTAATTTAAATGTAAATGTGATTTCTTTGCAGCTTGGCCCAATTCCATTCAGGCCCGGAAACTGTTAGTCAAAATCAACTTGTTGAGCAGAGTTACATGTTCTGAGTTTCAATACTGCAATGTAAGAAAGAAAACAAGGACAGATTGATGATTTCAGGACTCAGCATCTGAGTTTACTCATTCCACATCAGAGCTGTCTGAAGATTGCCTCGGAGTGGCACAGTGTTGATGTTTCTGCCTGTGTTTAATTTCTTGATTTCACGAACAGCTTTTTTAAAAAGCTGGATTTTTTAAAAAGTGCTTCTGACTCATTCACATGTGGTTGCCTGACATAAGCCCACACACCATTTGCTCACAAATATGTCAATGACTGAATCCACCAAGAGCCTCGACCTGAGAAACCTGGGCCTAGATTACTGAGAGGCTCTGTGGCTGCTTGTATGCAGTCTTTCTTCCCATCAGCTCCATGATTCAATATCATATGTTAATATGGAATTCTCCCTTGTTAACATGCAAATCGATTTGGCAAAGTGTTCTGTTTGTATGGAGAGCTTGGAGCTAATGTCGGGAATTTCATTTTCTTTTTTTTTAATTTTTTTTCTTTTTTTAGGGAGATGGAGTCTCGTTATGTTGGCCATGCTTGTCTTGAACCACTCCTCCTACCTCAGCCTCCCAAAGTGCCGAGATGACAGGAATGGGCCACCGCACCTGGCCTTCTTTTTCTTCTAAATGCTGAAGTTAGATTCTACAGGGACCTAAAGGGAGTGTTAGTCCAAAGTCTTCTTTGCCCCTCAAAGATACTCTTTAAAAATCCAGTTCTTATCCTTGTACCTCATAAATACCAGACAGATGCAAGGTGCAGGAAGTCATGCCCTCTGCATCCGCAGATTCACATCCATGGATTCAACCAACCACCAATCAAAAATATTAGGGAAAGGGCTGGGTGCGGTGGCTCACGCCTATAATCCCAGCACTTTGGGAGGCCAAGGCGGGCAGATCGCCTGAGGTCAGGAGTTCAAGACCAGCCTAGTCAATACAGTAAACCACCATCTCTACTAAAAATAGAAAAATTAGCCAGACGTGGTGGTGCATGCCTGTAGTCCCAGCTACTTGAGAAGCTGAGACAGGAGAATCACTTGAACCTGGGAGGAGGAGGTTGCAGCGAGCCGAGACTGCACCACTGCTAAGGCAGGAGGGTCACTTGAGCTCAGGAGTTTGAAAAATATTAGGAAAAAAAATTGCGTCTGTACTAAACATGTGTAGGCTTTTCTTTCCTTGTCATTATTCCCTAACAAGACAATATTCACACAGCACTTATATTAAGGTTCTTTGTTTGTTCGTTTTTTGTTTTTGCTGTTTTTGCTTTTAGAGACAGGGTCTTACTCTGTTGCCTAGGCTGGAGTGCAGTTGGCACCACCATAGCTCACTGCAGCCTTGAACTGGACTCAAAAGATCCTCCCTTCTCAGCCTCCCAAGTAGCTGGGAGGGACTACAGGGGCACGCTGCCAAACCCAGCTCATTAAAAAAAAAAAAAAAAAATAGAGATAGGATCTTGCTATGTTGCCCAAGCTGGTCTTGAACTCCTGGCCTCAGGTGATCCTCCTACCTTGGCCCCCACAGCACTGAGATTACCACACTTGGCCTCAAACAGCCCTCCTTGCCCCTGTTAGTCTAGTAACCTCGTCTAATAACCGTACCTTGTGTTTATTGACTGTCAGGGAATTGTATCCTCTTTTGAGACGATCTCATGTCTATGACTTGAGTTAAGCATCAGAGATGTTCTCTTTTCACAGAGCTAATAGTAAATTACTGGCAATTGACATTAAAAACATGACCCACACCCACTTCTGGGGAAGAGCTGCCCTGGCACTTGGCAGCTTCCTGGGAAAGGTAGTTGGGGTGAGGGGGTCACCCCCAGAAGGAGATGGTGAAGTATCCACATCATACAGTGATGACCAGAGGAGGAAAGCTTCCTATATTCCCGGACCCGAGCCATGCCTCAATTAGCAGAGTTTTTACTGGAGCCGCAGAAGCATATTAACTTTGTGATCCCATGACTTGCACAGAAGTGGGTTCTTTCTCCACACTCCCTGCCTCCATGGGCGACCGTCTTCATCCTTAATACCCAACGTGACCAAATCGCTGACACCAGATGTGATGTCAAATGCTCTGCATTACCCAAAGAGCTGAATCGGGGCCACCATCCACACTTCCAGCTTCAGCCCTGGAAAACGACCTTGTAGGGTGCACTGGGGCTGCGGCTGCAGCTGTCACCTGGCAGCACAGCTCAGGGCGCCCTCTCCTCTGCCCTTCCGGCCGGCCAGGTCAGGGGCTCTCTGGGAGGGTGACCCCCAGAGGCTCCTTTTCAGCTGCTATCCTTTGTGTGCCATCAGTTGCTCTCCAGGGCTCACACCTCCTGAGGGGACTTCACAGCAGCTCCAGGAAAGAACCACCCCCTCTTTGCCCTTTCTTCTCATTTCATTTTCCTGAGAAGTCAGAGCCATTCACTGCTCACTGCATAATCAGTCTTATCAAGATACTAATGAATTTAAGAAGCTTATTTGTCCTCTTGGATGTCGCTAAATGCCCACTGCTCAGAAATACAGCTGTGTCATCCTCCCTCAATTTCCATCTGCACTGAAGCTATGATGGAGCAGGAGCTTTGTTTTGCTCGGGGCAGCTGCCACTCTGCGACATACATCAAAGGGTGTGTGCTTCCACCCGCATCTCCCAGGCGCGCAGTAAGTGGCATCTGAGGGAGTTTGATGGAACCATCTGAGTAAGTACTTACGTTTAATGAGATTCATTCTTCATGTGTTCCCACTAGCTGCAAGACGGTTTTGCATTTACCGGAATTGTAACACCATAACACTCCATTTTAATGATGGCCAGTGGCAGCTGGCACCCCAATTCACAGCTCCAACTTTTTGTTAATGATATGCAATTGGAATATATTTATCCCCTATTGAGAGATGGGAGCACAGCAGCCAATTGGCTTGTGCTTGTCTCACTTAAGCATAAGGATCAGAGTAACAAGTACCCAGTTTTCATGACCTGTTATCTTTTGCTACGTCCCAGGTCCGGAGAGCCTTGAAGACTCATAAATCCTCACTGAAGATCATGAACCTGAGCATCTGAGAAGCAGCCAGGACTTTGTTCCTAATTGTTTGCACAAATAGCCTCCTCAGGCTTGCATCAGAGATCCTTTGTAATAAAATCAGACCGCAGAAGGATGCCTACAGGCAGGAAGAACATGAAGAAATTTCATTCATTCATTTATTCATTCAATAAACAAATTCAGACAATAAACAATAAAGAAGCAGGCTGGGGCCAGACATGGTGGTTCACACCTGTAATCCCAGCACTTGGGGAGGCTGAGGCGGATGGATCACCTGAGGTCAGTTCAAGACCAGCCTGGCCAACGTGGTGAAACCCCATCTCTACTAAAAATACAAAAAATTTAGCCTGGTGTGGTGGCACATGCCTGTAATCTCAGCTACTTAGGAGGCTGAGGCAGAAGACTCACTGGAACTCAGGAGATAGAGGTTGCAGTGAGCCAAGATCATACCACTGCACTCCAGCCTGGGTGACAGAGCAAGACTCTGTCTCAAATACATACATACATACATACATAAAACAAAGAAACAAATATGTAGAACATCAGAAGAAGAATCATGAAAAGAAGTAAATTTTGTTAAATAAATAAAGAATGTTGGAGTCTCAAACTGATCAAGAGGATGTTTTTGTTACCGTGGGAGGGTTCAACTGGATTGCAATGGTAAGAGATATGAAATTGAAAACATTTTAAAATCAGCAGGCCAACTCCAAAAGATCGCCAAGGCAAAGAAGCCCTGACCTTCCCACAGAGATTTCAGCTCATTTTTAGACTCATTTAGTGTCTAAGATTTAGAGGCACAAAATATCAGAATCTGCCTGTCCTGACATAGCATCCAGTCCTGAGGACAATGAAATGGTCACCCTCATTTGAAAATTTTTTTTCTTCTTATAAAAATTACACAAATTCTGGCCAGGGATGGTGGCTCACACCTGTAATCCCAGCACTTTGGGAGGCTGAGGCGGATGGATCACCTGAGGTCAGTTCAAGACCAGCCTGGCCAACGTGGTGAAACCCCATATCTACTAAAATATACAAAAAATAGTCGGGCGTAGTGGTGGGCACCTGTAGTCCCAGTTATTCAGGAGGCTGAGGCTGGAGAATTGCTTGAACCCAGGAGGTGGAGGTTGCAGTGAGCTAAGGTCGTGCCACTGCACTCCAGCCTGGGCAACAAGAGGAAGGCTCTGTCTTAAAAAAGAAATAATAATAATTATATATATATATATACACACACACACACACACACACACATTCATTATAGAGACTGCAGTCATTATCTATAGAGAACAAAAAGGCAAAGAAAAAAAGAATTGAAAATGAAAAGTGAAAAGGGAAAGGGAAAGAAAAAGAAAGGGAAATAAAAAGTGAAAAACAAAGAAAAAAATCATCCATAATACCATCACCAAAAATAACTTCCATCAAATATTGGTTATAGACATACATGTGTTTGCATGTATTTATATTTTTCCGACAAAAGGGTGAGCATACAGTATATCTCAGTCTGTTTGTCTTGCTACAAAGGAGTATCAGATTTGGTAATTTATAAAGAAGAGAGATTTATTTTGCTGGCAGTTCTGCAGGTTGTACAAGAAGCATAGTGCCAGCATCTGCTTCTGGGGAGGCCTCAGGAAGCTTCCACTCATGGGGGAAGGTGAGGGGGAGCCAGTGTGTGCAGAGATCACATGGCAAGAGAGAGCGCAAAAGAAAGAGAGGGGAAGCACCAGGCTCTTCTTAACAGCCAACTCTCGAGGGAACTAACAGAGTGAGAACTCACTCAAACCCCCGACCCCAGGGAAGGGATTAATCTGTCCACGAGGTGCCCACCCACATGACCCAAACACTTCCATTAGACCCAGCCACAACACTGGATCAAATTTCCATATGAAGTTTGAGGGAGGGACAAACATCCAAACTGACACCCTCCATTTTCTTCTACAGCTTCTGTTTACGTTTACTTTCTCTCCCATGCCACTTAACATCTGCACATTCATTTTGAATTTTGGGATCATTGCCTAATTTTCAGTGGAATAGATGTAGCATAAATAACTTTACCTAACTCCTGGAAGAAAGAAAAAGAATGTCAGGCTGAGGGTAGAGTTTGTTATTCTGTGTTGCTTGGTCAGAATGCCTGACTGAAAGGCTAGGCTTGGTGGCTCACGCCTGTAATTCCAGCACTTTGGGAGGCTGAGGCAGGTCGATTACTTGAGGCCAGGAGTTCAAGACCAGCCTGGCCAACATGGTGAAACCCCATCTCTACCGAAAATACAAAAATTAGCCTGGAGTGGTCGCAGGTGCCTGTAACCCCAGCTACTCGAGGAGCTGAGGCATGAGAATTGCTTGAACCTGGGAGGCGGAGGTTGCAGTGAGCCAAGATTATGCCACTGCACTCCAGACTGGGTGACAGAGCAAGACTCCATCTTGAAAAAAAGAAAAAGAAAAAGAGGTCGGGCGCAATGGCTCATGCCTGTAATCCCAGCACTTTGGGAGGCCGAGGCGGGTGGATCATGAGGTCAAGAGTTTGAGACCAGTCTGACCAACATGCAGCAACTCTGTCTCTACTGAAAATACAAAATTAACTGGGCATGGTGGCACATGCCTGTAATCCCAGCTACTCAGGAGGCTGAGGCAGGAGAATCGCTTGAACCTGGGAGGTGGACATTGCGGTGAACTGAGATCGTGCCATTGCACTCCAGCCTGGGCAAGAAGAATGAAACTCCGTCTAAAAAAAAAAAGAAAAGAAAGAAAAGAAAAGAAAGGAAAAGAAAAAGGAAAGGAAAGGAAAAGAGAAAGAAGAGAAGAGAAGAGAAGAGAAGAGAAGAGAAGAGAAGAGAAGAGAAGAGAAGAGAAGAGAAGAGAAGAGAAGAGAAGAGAAGAGAAGAGAAGAGAAGAAGGAAGAAGCCTGACTGACAATAGGACACTGAGGATCACCCTGAAGGAGGAGGAGGAGTGGATAGCGAGTCATGCCGCTCTCTGGAGGAGGCCTGTTTGAGGCGGGAGGGCAATGCCAAGGGCCCTAAGACAGGATATGCTTGGAATGTCCAAGAAAGAGCAGAGGCCACAGGCGAGGAGGTAAGACTGTAGGAGACAAGGTCAGAGAGGGAGTAGAGGCCGAATGATACAAGACTTGTGACCAGCGTCAGGTTGTGGGCTACTGCTGGGTGGAGGAGAAGCCAACAGTTTTACAAAGAAGACAGACATGCCCTGATTACATCTTAATGGGCTCCCCAGCTTCTGTATTACCATAGACTACTGTGGGCAAGGGCAGGACAGAGAGACCTGTTGGGAGCTGTACTAATCTGCGAGGGCTGCCATAACAAGATACTGCAGCCTGGGCAGCTTCAGCAACAGACGTTTGTGTTCTTATAGTTCCTGAGACTAGAAGTCCCAGATCAAGGTGTTGGCTGGTTTGGTTTCTCTAAGGGCCTCTCCCCTTGGCTTGTGCACGGCCACCTTTGTGCTGTGTCCTCACATAGCCTGTCCTCTGTGTGTGAACCCCTGTGTCTCTCCCTCTTCTAAGGACAACAGTTGTATTGAATCAGGGCTCCGCAATTATCATCTCCTTTCACTTCTTTAAAGGTACTATCTCCAAATATAGTCATGCCGTGGGTTAGGGCTTCTGCATATGAATTTTGGGAGGACATAATTCAGTTCATAACAGGAAGCGACTGCACTAACCCCAACAAGAGAGGACCGTGCTTGGACCCTGGTCTTACCAGTGGAGATGGTGAGAAGGACCTGGGTTTCGGCTCTTTTTCTGATGGCTGAATGAGACAGAACCATTTTTGTTCCAGCATTCATGGGTAACAAGAATGAGTGGAAGGAAGACATTAAATTGTGAATACTAGAAAAAAGAGTAGCGAAGGGGTCAGGGGGCTGGAAGGAATTTTCTTTTAGCTCCTCTGTTTTTTAGGCTCTTAAAACAAGCCTGTAATGCAGTCTAAGTAGAAATACGAAGGAATTTTTATTTAAATATAAACAATATTTTTAAAAGCCTGTAGCTCTTGAAATTTAAAAGTACAATTAAAAAATAAAGAAAGGCATTTTGTTAGCTTTTTTTGGAATATAATAAACTTTCAGTAACATGCATGTATCTTAAGCATACAGCTCAATGAGATTTTACATATGTACACACTCACATAACCACCTCTCATGTCAAGATGTAGAACATTTCCAGTCATCTGGAAGATTCGCTCATTGCTCTCTCCCAATCAAGAGCTCCCCACAGGTAGCCACTATCTTGATTCTAACAATATGAATTGGTTTTACCTATTCTTGTACTTTGTATAAGTGGAATCAAGTGATATGTATTTTGTGTGTGCATCTTACTCTTTTCACTCAACATTATGCATATGAAGTTTATCCATGTTGTCGCATGCAGCTAAAGTTCTTTCACTTTATGGGTGGGTTAGTATTGCATTGTATAAATAGACCACAATTTACTTATCTCTTTTATTTCAGATGAAGAGTTGAGTTGCTTTCACCCTTTAACCACTATAATGTAAGTACAGTTTCAATAAAAACTTCTATGTATGTCCTTTTGTTAGGCATATGAACTCATCAGGAAAAGCATTTCTTCTCAGCAAGTAAGAAATAGTTTCCCTTTCTCAATTAAAAAGTAGTCCCTTTTCTGGCTGGGTGTAGTGGCTCACACCTGTAATCCCAACACTTTGGGAGGCCAAGGCAGGTGGATCACATGAGGTCAGGAGATTGAGACCAGCCTCGTCAACTTGGTGAAACCCTGTCTTAATTTAAACAAAAATAAAAAAAGTAGTCTCTTTCCTTCTTTCTGTACAGAATCTTGTTAACAACAAAATGAACACTTTAGGGCTCCTCAAGCATGATCACCTTCAGGATGGTGCTGGAGCTAGTTCATCCAAGCTCAGGAGAGCCCATTGTTAAGTTTTCAGGAATCTTGCAAACTGAATGCTAACCACAGACATTATTAAAAG
This sequence comes from Rhinopithecus roxellana, assembly GCF_007565055.1. NCBI lineage: Eukaryota > Metazoa > Chordata > Mammalia > Primates > Cercopithecidae > Rhinopithecus > Rhinopithecus roxellana. Next base: position 29,965 of record NW_022142413.1, read on the forward strand.
TAGATTTATATGCATTTCAATTAATTTCAAAAAAAATTGAAGAGGAAAGAATACTTCCAAATTCATTATATGAAGCCAGCGCTATCCTGATATGGAAGTCAGACAGACACTACAAGAAAAGAAAACTACAGATCAATATTCTTGGTGAATATTGACATAGAAATTCTCAACAAAATATGAGCCAATAGAGTTCAGTAGGACAACTAAAATATTATACAATGATGACTAAGTAAGATTTATTCCTGGAATGCAAGGATGGTTCAACATATGAAAATCAACAATGTGATATATGATAATAAAGATGTATGACATTAGAAGAAAACCATGACTGGGTGTGGTGGCTCACACCTGTAATCCCAGCACTTTGGGAAGCTGAGGAGGTGAATCACTTGAGCCCAGGAGTTTGAGTCCAGCCTGGGCAACATAGTGAGACCCTGTCTCAAAAAAAAAAAAAAAGAAAAGAAAACTGCCTCAACATAATAAAGGCCATATATAAGAAGCACACACAACTAACATCATGTTCAATGCTGAAAGACTGAGAACTTTTTCTCCAAGATCAGAAACAAAACAAGGATGCCCACTTTCACCACTTTTATTTAACATAGCACTGAAAGTCCTAGCCAATCAATTAGGCAAGACAAACAAAAATGCATCAAATTGCAAAGGAGGAAATAAAAATTATCTATGTTCACAGACAACATGATCTTTTAGGTAGAAAACCACAAATATTCCACCAAAAACATCTGTTAGAACCAAAAAAAACGGATTCAGCAAAGCTGCAGGATACAATCACAGCATACAAAATCAGCTGCACTTTTATATACTAACAATGAATAATCCAAAAGGAAATTAAGAAAATAATTCCATTAATGATAACATCAAAAAATATTGAGGAATAACTCAGTCAAGGAGGTAGAAAAATGACACACTAAAAACTACTGCCAGTTACAGTGGCTCATGCCTGTAATCCCAGCACTTCGGGAGGCTGAGGCAGGTGATTGCTTGAACCCAGGAGTTCAAAACCAGCCTGGGCAATTTGGCAAGACTCTGTCTCTACAAAAATAAAAATTAAAAAATAGCCAGGCATGGTGGTTTGCAACTGTAGTCCCAGCTACTCAGGGGACTGAGGTGGGAGGATCACTTGAGCCTTGGGAAGTCAAGGCTATAGTGAGCCATGATTATACCACTGCACTCCATCAGCCTAGGCAACAGAGCAAAACCCAAGTCTCAAAGAAAAGAAAGAAAGAAAGAAAGAAAGAAAGAAAGAAAGAAAGAAAGAAATAGAAAGAAAGAAAGAAAGAAAGAAAAAGGAAAAGAAAAGAAAACAAAACATGGCCAAAAGAAATTAAAGAAGACAAATAATGGAAAGCTATCCTGTGTTTGTGGGTTAAAAACACGTAATACTGCTAAGATGTTGATATTAACCAAAGCAGTCTATAGATTTAATACAATTTCTATCAAATCTCAAGGGCATTTTTGAAGAAATAGAAAAACCTCATTCTAAAATTCAGATGCCAGGGTTCCTGAACAGCTAAAGCAATCTTGAAAACGAACAACGTTGAAGCCGGGCACAGTAGCTCACACCTGTAATTGCGGTAGCTCATGCCTGTAATTGCAGCACTTTGGGAGGCCAAGGTGGGTGGATCACCTGAGGTCACAAGTATGAGACCAGCCTGCCCAACATGGTGAAATCCTGTCTCTACCAAAAATACAAAGATTAGCAGGGCATGGTGTTTGCATGCCTGTAATCCCAGCTACTCGGGAGGCTGAGGCAGGAGAATTGCTTGAACCCAGGAGGCGGAGGTTGCAGTGAGCCGAGATTGTGCCACTGCACTCCAGCCTGGACAACAGAGCAAGACTCCGTCGAAAGAAAGAAAGAAAGGAAAAGAAAGAAATCTCGTCTCTACCAAAAACAAAAAAAATAATTAGCCGGGCATAGTGGTGAGTGCGTGTAATCCCAGCTACTCAGGAGGCTGAGGCAGGGGAATCACTTGAAAGGTGGAGGTTGCAATGAGCCGAGATTGTGCCACTGCACTACAGCCTGAGTGACAGAGTGAGAGACCTGGTAAAAAAACAAAAAAATAAAAAATAAAAAATAAAGTTGGGAAGTCTCACACTTCCTAATTCTAAAATTTATTAAAAACCCACAGTGATCAAAAACAGTATAGTCCAGCCTGGGCAACATGGCAAAAACCCCATCTACAAAAGATACAAAATTAGCCAGGCATGGTGGCGCACCACCTGTAGTTTCAGCTACTCAGGAGGCTGAGGTGGAAGGATTATTTGAACCCAGGAGGTTGAGGCTGCAGTGAGCCAAGATTGTGCCACTGTATTCCGCCTGGGCAACAGAGTGAGACGTTGTTTCAAAAAAACACAAACAACTGTGTAGTATTGGCATACAGATAGACATATAGAATAATGGGAATGGAAAAGAAAGCCCAGAAGTGCCCATTTGGCAGCACACGTACTAAAATTGGAAAGATACAGAGAAGATTAGCATGGCCCCTGTGCAAGGAGACAATCAAAAGTGAGAAATTATTTTAAAAAATTAAAAGAATACAGGGTCCAGAAATAAACTCTCATACATATAGTCCAATAGTTTTAAATTAGGGTCCCCAGACTAGTCAGTGGAGAAAGGAGTTTTTTCAACAAATGATTTTAGGAAACTGGATATCTACATGCAAATGAATGAACCTGGACCCTTACACTATACACAAAAAATCAACTCTAAATGAATCCAAGACCTAAATGTAAGACCTAAAATGATAAAACTCTTTTTTTTCTTTTTCTTTCTTACCTTTTTTTTCTTTTCTTTTTTTTTTTTTTTTTTTTTTTTTTTTTTTTTTTTACCTTTTTTTTTTTTTTTTTTTTTTTTGAGACAGAGTCTAGCTCTGTCGCCCAGGCTGGAGTGCAGTGGCCGGATCCCAGCTCACTGCAAGCTCCGCCTCCCAGGTTTACACCATTCTCCTGCCTCAGCCTCCTGAGTAGCTGGGACTACAGGTGCCCGCCACCTCGCTCA